>NW_019237821.1:142721-156463 GCF_002742605.1 Olea europaea var. sylvestris | reverse complement strand
AACACCCCCCCCCCCCCCCTCCCTCAATGAAGGCCATCAAACATGGGTTAAAAGTAATCAAATTTATACAACTGACCATACATTTGAGAATTGGTTGGCCATAAACGATTAGGACGATCCACCTACCTAAACTATGAGTAGAACAGGTTAGAGGTAATGTGTCTAACTTTCTTGCATGGAGCATTCAGAAAATGTTTATGTTGTTAACAATTTTAGTGTCCAACACACAACCTCATTGTCATGTAGTACAAATACAAAGGAAACAAAAGATGCTTATGTAAATTTCATCTTAACTCTCCTATGTGCAAGTCATAGACTAATGCGTTAATAGTTTTTATAAATGAGTGGCAACATAAGATTGAAGCGAGCCCCACTAAGATTTCTCCGTCCCATCCCTGCTTATTCAGGGATCAACCAAGGTGAGGAGCCTCCAATTGCTAGCTAACTCATCGTTTATTGTCATTAAATTTTGTTTTAAATATGATGAAAATATTAATCATTTTGTATAAAGTTTTAAAAATTATTCAGGGTGGTTCCGGATGGAGACCGCATTCCTCGTCCTCGCCCCTCAATCCATATTAATTGAGGTTTTTCCATCTTTTTACCATCACCATAAAACTTACGAGCTTGTGATGAGTTGACTCTTGAATTCTCTAAACATTATCAAGATTATTAAGAGAAATTTCTTAACCCTTGTTTGAGCACTATTCTTTTTCAAAACTATTCTTTTTTCTCGAATTTATTTTCAATCACATATTTTATAAAATAATTTTACATGTAAATCTAAAAAACTTATTATTTTTTAATCATACATCTATCTATAACATATTAAATACACATCAATTGAGAATAATTTTTTTGACGATTATATCCCTACCATAATTCAATTATTTTAATAATATCTTATTTTTTGTTTTTCATCTTGGTTCTCATCAATGTACATGTAGATTTGACATATTCATTTCATATGCGTGCTTCCATTAATGTATAAATTTTTTATTATTAATTCTCAATTAATTAACATTTAACATTCACATTTATTTAATTATATTAATCTCATTTATGCATTTTAGTATTATTTATTCTAATTATAAGTTAATTAGAATTTCACATTCAGCCCTTATTTGAGCTCCATTTTTTCATTAAAATACACTCTTCAACAGTAATTTAACCGCGCTTCAATCACATTTTTCAATAAAATAATAATACATGTAAGTTCATGACTTTTTTTTAATTTTTAAATATATATTTTTTATCAATACACTATTCAAAATACTTTTTTTTTTTTTTTTTTACAAGAATAAAGCTCAATTAAGGGCTCGAGAATGCATTCCATAATACTTTTACTTGCTTTACAAAAAAATCACTATTTGAAACATATTTTCCTTAAAAAAGATAGGGCCCGGCATTGTAACAAGGTCCATTAAGTGGCCCATTAGAGTACAAACAGCAAAAGATTGATCAAAACGAAATTGGACACGCGTCTCATAAAAACGCGTCCACCCCGCCAGGTTGCTTGTTAGAGCCCTACAAATAAAAGTCGGTCAATTTTTATTTTATTTATTTTGCGCTTAAAAACATTCATCTGCAATTTAATTCACTATATATTTTATTAATTTTCATCGATCTGCAATTCATTTTATGCTTTATATTCTTTAAGCAATCTTGTCGTCTCGCAGGTGACTGTTCTTTTTCGTCGCTATTTTTTGTTTTTTTTTTTTTTTTGGGCGATAATACGAGAAGTAAGTTGTGTTTATATATAGTGGAGGTCTGGTTCATGTAATTTGTGGGAAGTTGTTGTTAATTTCTCCAGTCATGATCTTTTTTATTTTACTTCACAGTTTTTAATGATCGGTTGAGTTTGGTTTCCTTAATTGAGGGATCGATCGTCAGATATTTAAAGGGTTTCCTTCTTTTTTTTTTTTTTTTTTTTTTTTTTTTTTTTTTTTTTTTTATTAATTCATGATTATAACTGATCGATTGGGGTGATATTTCGGATGTTTATGTTTTAATGGATTTTGTAGTTTTTGATTTTTGTAATTTGTGATAATGTTGCTTAAAACTTGTGAGGGTTTTGAAAATCTGTGTTTGGCCTGAGTTTCGTAGGGCAACTTAACATCTTCATTCAGTAGTTGATCGTGGTGAAACATGGAACACCGAGTCTTAGAAATTAAGGGTTAAAGAAATAATTTCAACTATTTGGATTATCTTTTCTTTATTGACCTGAAGAAATTTTAGGAGTTTGATGCTGCAAGATATATTTGTGTTTTTAAATGGAAAGATGAAATGGCTTGATTTCGGAGATGGGGACTAGATTGTTCTGTAGAAAGATGAAGAACTAAATAAAAATGTAGTCTAAATATGCATATTTGGTTGAATGGCCTGAATTAGTGTAGACGTTTCTTTTGTTCCCTTCTTGGGCATTGAAATAATTTCATTAACTGGTATTCTTTTGTTTCTGAAGTTTGTTCTTTCTCTTTTGATGCTCTAGTTGTGTCTGGCTGTAGCTGGCTTTCTATAATTATCATTCATCTTCTGATCATCCTTGAGGATTGAGGAACCATGATGTTTGACATTCTGGAAATGAAAGTGCAGATTAATCATATTATCTAAATACTCTTGACGTATTTCAAGAGCTAAAAATTTGTGCAGCGGTATTAGTAATGCACTTTGACAAGAGACAAAATGATGGCACAGACTATTAGTAAAATGAACTCGAGATGCTATGCTACTGTGTGCTGCATTTTGTAGGCTAATATTTCCTAGGGTTGCATGTAAACATACTTGGCTCTTCTCAAAAGCCCACGGGAATGGCATTGAGCTCCCACATCCATAGCAGGAGTAGTGAAAGCTAGATTTCATGGAAAATACTCTTTTTTACTGAGCTTAGTATCTTGCAGTTCAAAAGACTTTATGGAGTTCCAATATTCATCCTTTATTTTCTATTCGAAGGTACAGTTAGTGATGTGCATGGGATGTGTGTAGGTTTGTTAGGATTTTGATGAAAATGAATTTCAGAAAATGTGTATTGTGATAAAATTGTTGTTGTAAGAGCTGGCATTTTCCTAATTTCGCGACAGGTTTTCCTAGACTTGTTCTTTGATATTTGTAAGTTGCCATGTTAATTTTCAGGCAATTAGCAACTAGAGAATGGATGGAGGCAGGGATCCTTTCTTTGGTTTTGGTAATTTCGGTGGCTTTGGAGGTCAAAGAAGCCTAATGTCAAGCTTTTTCAGTGGGAAAGATCCATTTGATGACCCCTTCTTCACACGCCCATTTGGCAACATGTTTGAGTCAAGCTTATTCGGTTCCACTGGTAGTCCATTTATGGATTCGCATGCTCCTGGATTTCTTGAACATCAGTCCCCACACCCTAATAGATCTAGGGGACCAATTATTGAAGAGTTGAACTCTGATGATGAAAACGAAGGAAAAGAAAGTGGAAAGGACAAGAAGGATAATCCAAGAAAGCATGGGAGGTCTAGCACAGAGCCTTTTGTTGAGGATCCAGATGATGAAGTTACTGGTGAGTTGTGTTTATTTAGCTTTGAGGGGATTTGGTAACATTACATTGATATTCAGAATGTTTTGATTGAAATGGGTCTATGTATGGTCGTTGCAGAGAGAAAAAGTAAGCAAATGACTCCTAGAAATGATTTTTACCAGATGCAAAATGTAAGGCCACGGCCCCAAACAAGCAGCTTCACTTTCCATAGCTCCACTGCTACTTACGGTGGTGCAAATGGTGCATATCGCACTTCATCTAGAACCAGGAGGACGGGTAGTGATGGAGTAAGCAGAATTCAAGTTAAATTGATTCTCTTTTTAGATTTTCTATTGGGCTTGGTTGTTTAATTCTGCTCCGTTTATATATTTGGTGGTCTACAGTTAACAATGGAAGAGCGCAAAGAAGCCAATTCATCTACACGTCAAGCATCTCATATGCTGTCAAGGGGGATACATGAGAAGGTGTTATCTCTGGTCTTTTGATGTTCTTCATGACTCATTCTTCCACTTACTTATCTGAATTATGAATTCATATATTTTCATCTAGAATGCCTGAGTTAAATATTTTAATTGTGCGAAGAAATTTTAGGAGTTTGATGCTGCAAGATATATTTGTGTTTTTAAATGGAAAGATGACATGGCTTGATTTCGGAGATGGGGACTAGATTGTTCTGTAGAAAGATGAAGAACTAAATAAAAATGTAGTCTAAATATGCATATTTGGTTGAATGGCCTGAATTAGTGTAGACGTTTCTTTTGTTCCCTTCTTGGGCATTGAAATAATTTCATTAACTGGTATTCTTTTGTTTCTGAAGTTTGTTCTTTCTCTTTTGATGCTCTAGTTGTGTCTGGCTGTAGCTGGCTTTCTATAATTATCATTCATCTTCTGATCATCCTTGAGGATTGAGGAACCATGATGTTCAACATTCTGGAAATGAAAGTGCAGATTAATCATATTGTCTAATTACTCTTGACGTATTTCAAGAGCTAAAAATTTGTGCAGCGGTATTAGTAATGGACTTTGACAAGAGACAAAATGATGGCACAGACTATTAGTAAAATGAACTCGAGATGCTATGCTACTGTGTGCTGCATTTTGTAGGCTAATATTTCCTAGGGTTGCATGTAAACATACTTGGCTCTTCTCAAAAGCCCACGGGAATGGAATTGAGCTCCCACATCCATAGCAGGAGTAGTGAAAGCTAGATTTCATGGAAAATACTCTTTTTTACTGAGCTTAGTATCTTGCAGTTCAAAAGACTTTATGGAGTTCCAATATTCATCCTTTATTTTCTATTCGAAGGTACAGTTAGTGATGTGCATGGGATGTGTGTAGGTTTGTTAGGATTTTGATGAAAATGAATTTCAGAAAATGTGTATTGTGATAAAATTGTTGTTGTAAGAACTGGCATTTTCCTAATTTCGCGACAGGTTTTCCTAGACTTGTTCTTTGATATTTGTAAGTTGCCATGTTAATTTTCAGGCAATTAGCAACTAGAGAATGGATGGAGGCAGGGATCCTTTCTTTGGTTTTGGTAATTTCGGTGGCTTTGGAGGTCAAAGAAGCCTAATGTCAAGCTTTTTCAGTGGGAAAGATCCATTTGATGACCCCTTCTTCACACGCCCATTTGGCAACATGTTTGAGTCAAGCTTATTCGGTTCCACTGGTAGTCCATTTATGGATTCGCATGCTCCTGGATTTCTTGAACATCAGTCCCCACACCCTAATAGATCTAGGGGACCAATTATTGAAGAGTTGAACTCTGATGATGAAAACGAAGGAAAAGAAAGTGGAAAGGACAAGAAGGATAATCCAAGAAAGCATGGGAGGTCTAGCACAGAGCCTTTTGTTGAGGATCCAGATGATGAAGTTACTGGTGAGTTGTGTTTATTTAGCTTTGAGGGGATTTGGTAACATTACATTGATATTCAGAATGTTTTGATTGAAATGGGTCTATGTATGGTCGTTGCAGAGAGAAAAAGTAAGCAAATGACTCCTAGAAATGATTTTTACCAGATGCAAAATGTAAGGCCACGGCCCCAAACAAGCAGCTTCACTTTCCATAGCTCCACTGCTACTTACGGTGGTGCAAATGGTGCATATCGCACTTCATCTAGAACCAGGAGGACGGGTAGTGATGGAGTAAGCAGAATTCAAGTTAAATTGATTCTCTTTTTAGATTTTCTATTGGGCTTGGTTGTTTAATTCTGCTCCGTTTATATATTTGGTGGTCTACAGTTAACAATGGAAGAGCGCAAAGAAGCCAATTCATCTACACGTCAAGCATCTCATATGCTGTCAAGGGGGATACATGAGAAGGTGTTATCTCTGGTCTTTTGATGTTCTTCATGACTCATTCTTCCGCTTACTTATCTGAATTATGAATTCATATATTTTCATCTAGAATGCCTGAGTTAAATATTTTAATTGTGCTGTAGGGTCGTTCTGTGTCACGAAAACTGAACTCAGATGGTAGGGTGGATGCAATGCAAGCCCTTCATAATCTTAATGAAGGTAGCATATTACTATTAAGTGGTGTTTTTGTGTAATTGTCAGTTCACTGTCAAATAATTTTGTTCCCTCCTTTAGATGAACTTGTCAGTTTTGAGGAAGCCTGGAATGGAAAAGCTAGACAACATCCTGGCTTGAGTGAAGGATTCAATATGCAAGGTGTTATAGGTAAGTAATTTGTAACTCCTTGATGATTGGATATGTTGTTTTACGGGATTGGTCCCGTGTTGATGCTGTTATGAAATTTCAATATTATTTTATTGATGCTCTCTGCTTAAAGATTTTGTTGGTTTCCTCTTAATTATATATTTTTAATCTGTTTTCTGGTACTGAAGGATGCATATTGTGTAACTACCCATTGAAAAAAATATCAGTATTTTAATTAATTAGGCGGATAAAATAATAAGCAAAAGGAAAGAGGATTTCATGTGTACTAAAATAAAATGGTGATGTGAGAGTCATTGATACCGCGAGCAGTTGTGCGGTTGGTGGTAAATGACAAATACCTTGTCCCTACGATATGTTGTAGTAGAGTAGGTCCCTTTTATTATCTTGTTTGGACCTACTGGGACTGGTAGGACAGCAGAATATAGATATTTTCATACACTTGTATGATATTGAAATTTATCCTATTTAAATCTCTTCTTTTGGCTTCTAAATTTTATAATTACATGACCCTGTTATTAGATTTGTTTTCACCAGAAAAAATTCAGATATCTGCCCCTGTTTGTAATTGTTAGATTAACATTTTTTCTTCAATAAACTATTAGCACTGTAATGGATATGTCTCTCTAATTTACTCTCTTTTGGACTGCAAGATGGTAAGATGTCAAATATTGATATCTTTATCCACTTGGATGCCAGTGAAATATATCCTAATTAAACATTTACCTTTTGTATCTAATCACTTATTTTTGTTATTAAATTTTCTACGACATAAAACAGTGTACGTCATTGTTGGTAACTGCTTGATATTAAATTTCCATTGAGAGGGGGAGATCGTTAGAACAATATCTTGACTGGGTTTTGGCCCCTGCTTTTAGTGCTCAGTTCTTCGCAACTAATTCCCGGCCCAAAAATGATATTAGAGACCTTTTTCGACTTATCAACTAAGGGCTGAGTGAAAGTAACCTTTTCCTCTGTGTGAAATCCTTAGGATCTGGAAGCAGTGGTCAGCATGGGCCAAACAGGGGAGGTTTGGCACTTCCTTCGACTCAAAGCTCAAACTACATAGGGAGTACAAATCCAAACATGGGACATGGGGTGGGTCCATCTCGTTCACGGGGTAGATCAAGATTTCCTGGTGCCAATGGTGTAGATCCAGCAATGAGGCGTTAGGATGCTCAGGAGATGCTCTCTTAAGTTCTTGAAATATGATGCACGATTGGCCCGAGTTTCACTGCCCTGAGGGTCTTTTTAAGAATTCTGTTATGAAATAGTAGAAATGCTTTAGTGAAAAGCAACATTACTGTTCTGTTATGAATTGCTATTCTGTCGAATGCTGATTGATTGACAATGATACATGAATTAGTATGTAATGAGTGAAATAACAAAGAAATCATTCAAGACGGAGAGGCGTAAAAATGGTTGGGTCATCCTGGCCTGGGACGAACCGTTGGAACCTTTTTCTTGAATGGATTGACATTTGAAACAAAATATAGGTCAAACAGACTTCCGGAATTGCCCTGCAGCTCGAGATTCAGCTGTGAGTATGGTTATGGATTCTTATTTCCGAAAGTGAGCTTTTCGGACATCAACCTATTTAAATTTAAGAATGTAGATTCCTACGTGATCAATGGTGACAATATGGATTGCAAAATTGTGTCATTTTTATTTTTTTTTTAAATTAATTTTTTCAGAAGTTATTTTTATTCACACATATTTTAATAAAATAATATTATACATAAACAGAAAAAAAATCTATAATTTTTAGTCAAAACATTTTTCAAAAATCATTATTCATAAAATCATTTTCTCTATCAAAATTGAGTTCAAACAACCGAAAGTTATGTGTGATTTTGACTTTAGCATTGACGGTTTCAATCGTGGAAGAGTTCTTCTTTTTGAATGTCGGGATTCGTAGCCACACAACTTGAAAGAATTGGGTAGTTTTGTCAATTTATAAACGAGACATGTCTGGCGTGGGCCACAACCAGAGGTAGCCAATTTGAACAAAGTATTAGACAGGCCGGGCTTAGCCTGACTCATACTGGTTGGTCCTGGCTCTCCGCAGACTACCATTGTATTAATGAGTTATATCACACTTATAAAGGTGGATTACAAAGTTATTCGATAAAATAATATTCACATCAATTATTTTAAAAATAGATTTTTAAATCATTTCAAATCAATAGTTTGAATTTTGCCAACACATTTTGTAATTGGACTTTTGTAACCCAACTTTGTACAAGTAGCTTTATTGTCCAATTAATTTGTAGAGCTAGAGCATGTCGGTTGTGCTCGGTCGACGCCTGCCTTGTCCAAACAAAAAATTGGCAACCTTGTTTCAAGTTAAGCATTCTTACTCCTTGTTTGATCTCCATTATTTTTAAAATACATGTTTTTACTCTTTTTTTAATTACATATTTTTCAATAAAATAATATTACAAAAAAACTCAAAAAATTTCCTTTTTTTAAACTCCACATTCTCCATCAATTACTATTTCAAAATACATTCTTAATTAAAAAAAAGAAAAAGAAAAATGGGGCTCAAAATAGGCAGTTAGTCGATGAAACAATTTAGTAGTACCTGCAAACAACACGTCAGGCCAAAAGAAAATATGAAAAAGATGCAAAAAAATTAATAAGAAATTGTCTATAACTTTATTGAATGATGACCATAGACCATAAGCACCTAGTACATATTATAATAATAAAATAAGTTTTGGCCTGTTGTGACACATTCCGCGATTTACCTACCTCACAAAGCTCTAGGGACGAGGAGGTAGGGGCCCTTAAAGTTGGGGCTCAACCTTTAATAATTAAATAAGTTCAACAACTCTCCAGTATGATTGTAGCTAGTGATTATCCAAAAAATAAATAACGACTATCAAATAACAAATTAACAATTTCGTATTTATCACTTCAAGATCTTTTGATCTCCTCATCATTCCTTTGATTCTCATGATTTCTGTTACCAAGTTGTGCAACGTTTCTAACAAGGTCGAACTTATATGAAGATGTTAGCATACAACTGAAGGTAGTCTTATCTTAATCTACACGTTCTTTCAATTTTTCTTAATTCTATACACAAAACAAAACCAAGAAAAGGAACAAAAAAATGTTGTCGCTTTGCACGCAGCCCATCTCTCTCTCTTTAGAATTCACCTCCGGATGACAAACTCTTCGCCAGACTCTCGATCAATACGTTTGATCCACCGTTTCTCAGCCTTTCCGGAGGCAGCGCCTCCACCTCTCGCCCCCACATGTGCAATATCCAGCCCCTTCCCCACCGGCAAAAATATTGACCGCACAATCCTTGACTCACCACCTACCACACTTCGCCACCTAAAATCCGACGCCGCTCTTGAATTTGCATTCTTGCATATGAGCACAGCACCCTTCTGGCCAAGTTTCGCCGCCCGAAGGATTCTCGCGAAGTTGTTCCGCCTGCAATCCACTACCAAAAAATCAATGCCAACTAAACTTTCCACCACCTTCTCCGCCTCGCCAACGATGATATGGGACGACATACCGGCCTTTTCCATGGCTGCTGCGTACTCCACCCTCGACTCTTCATCAGGGACTATGCAAATATGCCTGCCGCTGCCATGGTGGCTTGCAACAGAGAGACCGATACTAGTCGTAATTGGCCCACCCTGCGACCATGTTTCTACTATTAGCTTTGCTTTCCACCCGGCTGCCATGGCGGATATAAGTTCTGCTACACCAGATTCTTTTTGAAGTTGACACTACACACAGAAACACAATAAATCAGCACAGGAAATTGGAAAATGATCCAACTGAAAAAAAAAGGGTAAAAAAAAAAAAAACGTCAATAACGACAGATAAATCGACCCAAGATGACTTTACTACAATTTTACTGACCCATTCAGACCTTCGACGAGTTTTAGGCATCAGGAATTACCAGCTAACGGAAATATCAAGTACCTATTTTTCCATGGATCTTCTGTTGGGCATCAACGACAGGAAAATCCATGGCTAATCCCAGAACATTTTAGGGGTATCGAAACGAGTTTAGTGGTTGAACTTACTGATTTTACGGTGTCGAAATAAGCCTTGGAGGCTGTCTCTGGAAACCAAACAAGCTTCATCTTCTCCTTTTTTTCCCCAATTTTGTTGTTCTTGATTTGTATTTATTCTTCCCTTTCGTGATGTTCAAGTTATACTTTATCTTTTCTTCAAAGGTGAAATGCCAAATGACGCAATGAAATATGTGTAAAATCTTGTATTTTAATTAGACAAACACGTCTTGGAAAAGTTCTTGTCAATCCGTTGATATTGATCCACCTAAATCCAACGCGGGGATTGGTCATTGGCCCGACAATTCCCATATTTATTTAAATTATTTAATAATGTTGATGACTTGAGTTAATAGGCACTTTCTAGATATTATGTAACTAACTAAATTCTTGATTTGACTAGAATCAATTGGATTAATTAGAGAAAATCTGAATTTAGTTATTTGTTAAGAAGTTTTGTACAATCTAAGTTGAATAGACCCTTGGACCAAAATCCAAATTTGAACAATCTAAACAAGGTGGTACAATTAGATTAAAATATATATTACTTGAGAAAATATAATTAAGACCGTGCAAAAGGGTTGCTTTTAGTTTGTTGTCAACTCGATGGAAAGGGAAGGGAAGGCTTGAATTCGTTTAGCTCTTCGCTCGACCCATTAAGTATGTTAATGTTTACTCTAGAACGAAAAGTTGTTACACTCCATTTTTTCCCGATTGACCAGTTTAAACTTAAATGACAGTTAGACGGTTGCGTGTTCGACGTCTTTTTCTTGACAATCTATTTTACTAAATAACCAATTGAGAGGATGGCAAGAAAGAAGTGTGTCTATCATATAGTATTCCTTCCTTTAGGATTAGGACGTGAGGAATGACTTTATTAGCTTATCTCGTTTCGATATCCGAAAATAGAATCAAGAGTACGCAAATTTATTATTTGAACCTTGAATAAATTTAACCTTTTTCATTTTAGATACAAGATCGCTACATCAATAACCTACAATGTTTTTAGCGTAACTACTTCTAAGCATGCTAACACAATCTTTTAAAGTGCAGCGACTTCAAAGCAAACATTATCCGAGTTGTTTTCGTCTCGACAAGAAACTATTATTTAAGGTCGTGTCCAATATTTAGTCCGTGTTCGAATTTTATTATTATTATTATTTTCTTAATAAGAAGTTACATCTCAAGAAATTAGTAGTGAATAAGTGGGCAATAATACTTTTGGACCTACTAAATGTGTTATTAGAATTAAAATTTTACTTTAAAAAATAAATTTTAAGAAAAAAAATAAAAATCCAAATAGATGTTTAGGACAAGAAACTATTATTTAAGGTCGTGTCCAATATTTAGTCCGTGTTCGAATTTTATTATTATTATTATTTTCTTAATAAGAAGTTACATCTCAAGAAATTAGTAGTGAATAAGTGGGCAATAATACTTTTGGACCTACTAAATGTGTTATTAGAATTAAAATTTTACTTTAAAAAATAAATTTTAAGAAAAAAAATAAAAATCCAAATAGATGTTTAGGTATTGGTACTTCTTTCACAGCTCACATTGAAAGATTATATATTACGTCAACCATTACCAATGCATTTGAAGTTGAGAGGATTCCTTGATTATATTTGCTGTGGATTGTAGTTAGCCCACAGTATATGGATACATTCAAAAGGGGTGGAATTGATCAAACCATGAAAAAAGTGGATGGAGTGGGCCCAGATGAGAACCAGGCGATCGTGTCCGTCTGACTTCAACGACGGCACAAATCCTATCGATGGTTTTCTATATTAATGTTTAGATGATCATCAATTTATATGACAATAAAATCATTTAATATATTTTTTGAATTCTTTTTTCATGAATTATTTACATTAGACAATATGGCAATGTTTAGCAGTTATGACTATATAAATCAACATTCATGTTACACATTCAAACTTAAATTCAGATGAGGTACGTATTGATGTATAATTGGACAGTTTGAAAAATTAAAACAACAATACCCAATCAGTTTCTGACGCATCAGTCTGTCACTTCAATCCCTGTTTTACAATCTTGTTTAGTGGCTTTATTCATAAATCAATGATTATCTAAACTCTAAATAAAAAATATTATTCATATTTAATTAAAAATTATTGAAAATTACACTAGATGTCAAATTTTAGGTTTGCGATTACAAAAATGTCACTTTTTTAAAATTCTTGCAAAATTGTCAATTTTGGACATTTTTGGCACCTCTAGATGATTTTAATACCTAACATGTCCTTCATTAAATGAATTTGACTAGATAATGGAATGGTACAAAAAGTGTGCAAATGGCAGGGAAGAAATTAAGTGCATTTGGGAATTTTTTTTTTTAAAAAGGGCTGAAACATAAGACAAAAGCAAGAAAAACCAACCATTTCTTCCATTCAAAACGTCTATTGCCAAAAAAAAAAAAAAAAAAGGAAACCCTAAATCCACTCTCCTCACTCATTCGATTTGCCCACCCCACTAAAGTTGTTGTCGACGACCAGCGTGAAAATGTCCACCGTCGACAAAGACCACAAAAAATACAAGCGTAATCTATCATTTAAGTACGCAATTAACTGTGTGGGTGACATATAAGAATTTGGCTTGGGTCGCAGCCGAAGTAATCGATTTTTTTGGTAAACAAGTTCAATTCTTGACAATCTCCAGTAGAAAGTTGATTTCTTTTGAATTTTTATTGTTTTGATTTTGTGAATTGGCAAAAGAAAAAATGAATTAGGTTGATTTTGGTTTTAATTTGAATTTTTTTGGCCAGTTACATCACCAGCACGTCTAATGGAGGGTAGCATTCTCAATTACTTCAGGACTGTTTAAAAGAAATTGGTGCATTTTATGATGGAGAAAGTGGAGGAGAAGATTAAAAACGTCGATAGCAATGCAAGTGTGCAATAAATGCCCATTTTGTAAGAAATTATATATAGTATTTTTTAGTATGGATGATTTTGGTCACGTCCTCTACATACGTGTAGCAACAACATGTCCATAATGGGTAATCGCAGCAGTGTTGTTGACACATAAAAATTCAGCCCAAATAGAATGGCCCAAGGAATGAAACCCAATTGGAAGATCCCCAAATCAGATAGCCCAAAGAACGAAGCCCAATCAAACAATTCAAGATGAAGGCCCAAATAGGGAGGCCCAAGAACGCGGTAACGCCATCGCCCAAGTTTGCAAGTCGCCCAGAATCTGAGCGAATGGAGTGCCATGCAGTCGCCCAGAGCTGTTACTCTATTCTCGCCCAAACTTTCAAATCGCCCAAGGTCTTAGCAAACATAAAGTGTTGTGGTTATCAAGAAGTGCAGTTATCAAAGCAGTTATTAAAGCATCCCTATCACGTTCCACGATTTAAGGAATTCAATCGAAAACGGTTGAACGACGAAGAGTAATGACAGCAGTTAAAAAAAGCAGTTTCATGACAAGTTGGCCATTACGAGGAAAGTGGGCAGTTGTAGAACGATCAAGCAGTTTTTAGGCGGTTGATCACAAAGAGA
>NW_019237821.1:135813-138962 GCF_002742605.1 Olea europaea var. sylvestris | reverse complement strand
CGTCCAACATTCATCAGCCAGATGCTCGATCAAGATGTTAGTAATAAATTAATCGCTTTGCTAAAAGAGTACAAAGATTGTTTTGCTTGGGAATATGAACAAATGCCTGGTTTAGATAGAGACTTGGTGGAACATAGGTTACCAACTAAACCTAATTTTAAATCTCATTGGTAGCCTCCTAGGCGTTTTGCTCCTAATGTGCTCCCTGAGATTAAGAAAGAGATAGAGCGATTATTGAAAACAGGTTTTATTAGAACAGCCAGATATGTCGAATGGTTGTCCAATATCGTGCCAGTACTAAAAAAGAATGGTAAACTAAGGGTGTGTATAGGCTTTAGAAATTTAAACATAGCTACATCCAAAGATGAGTATCTAATGCCCACGATGAATTCTTTAGTAGACTCGACTGCCGGACATGTTATGTATTCTTTCATGGATGGGTATTCAGGATACAATCAAATTTATATAGCTGAAGAAGACATACACAAAACTGCCTTTAGATGTCCTGAGTCTCTAGGATGTTTTGAATGGGTGGTTATGCCTTTCGGCCTAAAAAATGCAGGGGCAACTTATCAAAGGGCAATGAATTTAATCTTTCATGATATGATAGGCAATTTTGTTGAAGTGTATGTAGATGACATAGTAGTCAAGTCCATTAAAGAAGAGGACCATTTCGAACAGTTAAGATGTTCGTTTGAGCGAATGAAGCAATATAAGCTAAAGTTGAATCCCTTAAAGTGTGCATTTGGTGTTAATGCAGGGAATTTTCTTGATTTCTTAGTACACAAGAGAGGGATTGAACTTGATAAAAATAAAGTGAAGGCCATTTTAGAGGCCAAACCACCTAGCAACAAAAAAGAATTGCAAAGGCTTCTAGGCCAAGTAAAAATTTTTAGACGCTTTATTTCTAACTGTGCAGGGCAAACTAAAGTCTTTTCGCCGCTTTTAAAGCTGAAAAATCAGGACGAATTCGTCTGGAAAGAAGAACATCAAAAGGCTTTTGAAACCCTGAAGATATATTTATCAAGTCCACCAGTGTTGGTGTCACCAATCCAGGGACGGCCAATGAAAGTGTATGTATCGACTGAAAAAGAATCAATAGATGGAATGGTCGCACAGGAAGACCAATTTGGTGAAGAAAGGGCAATTTACTACTTAAGTAGACGGTTAACGAAATGTGAATGTAATTACTCTACTATCGAAAAATTATGTCTTGTATTGTATTCCACATGTACAAAATTAAGGGCTTATTTATGGCCCGTAACCATTTATTTAATTTCTAAAGTAAATTTAGTTAAGTATATGTTCTCGCGCCCTATTTTACACCAAAGGGTAGGCCTTTGGACACTAGCTTTATCAGAATTCGAGATACAATATATACTTCAAAAGACAATCAAAAATAGGCGTTGGCTAACTTTCTAGTCGATCATTCATGCCTTGACATGCCTGAAGAAATTGAACTAGAAATCAATTCGTTCGAGTTAAAACATTGGGTGTTGTATTTCGATGGGTCAAAAACCTCTAAAGGTGCAGGAGTAGGAGTAGCATTGATTAATCCTTTAGAAATTTGCTACAAGTTCGCATTCACTTTAGACAGAATGTGCACCAACAATCAGGCCGAATATGAAACCTTAATTGTAGGCCTAGAACTAATGATAGATATAGGAGTAAGAAATGTGATCGTTAGGGGCGATTCTCAATTGGTAATCCACCAATTGATTGGTGATTTTAAATGCCAAAGTGATTCCATTATAAGTCAATATGAGATCGCCCAAAAATTGTTAGAAGAATTCGACCAAGTAGAACTTCAATGCGTTAACAGGATATATAATGACGTGGCAAATGAGTTAGCCCAAATGGCTTCAGGGTACTCAAAGATTTTGAAATGGAAGTCTACTTGTGAGTATGGAATCATATTGCTCGTGACTCAAAAAAGGGCGAGAAAGTTTGAACTTCACTGCATACAAGATGGAGATGCAATGGATTGGAGAACAAAGATTAAAAGGTTCCTTAAAGAACCAAATGGAGGGATTAGTAGGAAAATGAAGTTGTGTTTGCTGAACTATACACTAATAGATGAAGAGTTGTTTAATAAACGCTCTGATGGTGTATTACTAAAGTTTGTAAGTTTGAAAGAAGCTAAGACGATCATGGTTGAGGTGCACGAAGGGATATGTGGAGCTCATCAAGCTGGCCGAAGGATGAGATGGTTAATTATTAGGAGTGGATATTTTTGGCCAAAGATGGGAGAATTATGCGTTCAGTATGCAAATAGTTGTTTAGCATGCCAAAAGTATGGTCCAATACAAAGGGCGCCAGCACGAGAGATGGCACCTATTATTAAACCTTGGCCATTCAAAGGTTGGGCGATAGACTTGATAGGGAAGATTTATCCCCCATTGTCCAAATAACATACTTTTGTTATAGTTGCAACCGACTATTTCACCAAATGGGTAGAGGCGGTACCTTTGAAAGAGATCACCCAGAAGAATGTCATAGAGTTTATCCGTGATCACATCATTTATAGGTTTGGAATTCCAAAAATGTTGATGGTAGATCACGGAACATCTTTGAATGGGGATCAAGTGAACAAATTTTTGAGCGAGTTTGGGGTTAAATTAGTAAACTCCACACCATACTACGCTCAATCCAACGGACAAGCAGAATCTTCTAATAAGATTCTAAAGAATATCATTAGAAAGATGATAGATGAAAATGTTAGAAATTGGCACGAATGTCTGAACAAGGCCTTATGGGCTTATAGAACATCACCTCGGTCAAGTACCAAAGTTACTCCTTTCCAACTTATTTATGGACAGGAGGCCGTTTTGCCTATGGAAATCAACGTGCAATCGATTAGAGTGTGCTTGCAACATAAGTTGAATGATGATGAGTATACAGAATCACTAGTTCAAAATTTATTGTGATTGGACGAATTAAAGTTGGACGTTTTAGATAGATTGTAAGTCCAAAAACAAAGAATGGCTAAGTTTTATAATAAAAAAGTCATAGCCAAGTCGTTCAGCCTGGGTGAACTAGTTTGGAAGACGGTACTCCCTTTGGATAGTAAGGATCCAAAGTACGGGAAGTGGTCGCCCAATTGGGAAGGACCATACAAAATAAACAGTGTGTTGCCCAATGGAGCGTAT
>NW_019237821.1:128480-133318 GCF_002742605.1 Olea europaea var. sylvestris | reverse complement strand
AAACGGTTAAATGACGAAGCGTAATGGCAGCAGTTAAAAAAGGCAGTTTCATGACAAGCTGACCATTACGAGGAAAGTGGGCAATTGTAGAACGATCAAGAGGTTTTTAGGCGGTTGATCACAAAGAGATCATCCATGGAGTATAAAAGGGCTAAAAGACATAGAGCAAAAGACCGAATCAAAAACTCTCGAACAGAGAACATGTAATTTTAAATTCCTTAGCTTAGACTTAAACACTTTTTTCAGTAACTCGTGTGCTTGCGCCCCTTGGAGGCATTTTGTTTTTTATTTCCAATTGTAAAGTCATCGCCAATAAAAGAACACCCCTTTTTGGGACTTTGTCTCAAGAGGTTTGTCCCTTACACAATCGTCTGATCCCTTTTAATTGTTAGCGACTAACCCGCGCGAAACAAGTGTATTTTTGGAAGCCATTATTGTTCCCAACTGTCGAGAATTATAGAGACCATCTGTCGAGAACGACATATGAACTGTCGGGACGTAATGTTGGTATTTTTCTTGTGAATTGTCGTGTCATGAAAATCTATTTTCCATCATGACACGACAAACTATCAGTCGAAGCTAATGGAACCATAATGATCGGCTAAGTTTATAATGAATATAATATATTTATCCCATTTGTGCTAATGTAACCTTAATGATCGGTATTTTACTTGTGAGACATAATGACCAATTTTTTGTTGGCATATGATAATAACAACAAATTAATAACATTAGTTTGGAATATACACTGCATAGGGGGAGCATTTTCGGGATTACATTTGACAACCACTTTTACCGTCAATTTAAGTCTTCATTGTTGAGTATTTCAGCTGGGGGTATATTCAAGTTGGGACTTCCAACTTCAATTCAATTTCAGTGCGGAGATCAAGACTACCAAGTTTGTCCTTCAACCTTAATAAAAGTTCGACTACGGTAATACTTGTCAGCACCAGAATGGAAATGGTTTTGTCTCATCTCCACTTCTATTCGTCATTCGCATGAAGAAACTTTTCTCCATGCGACATGATGAATCTCAAATGATTACTCACACCTAAAATATTGAGATTACAACGGTAAAAATTCATAATCAATATATTGGCATTTAATAGCATGAAAGTGGCACTATATAATACGTAAATTCGTAAAATAGCAAAAGGTCAAATCAAGGGTTTTCATCTTTTTGAAGTGTCCAAATTGACAGTAAAACTGTATATCTTGACAATTTGTAAATATCGGGTTTGACATTTCAAACGTCTAACCCAACGATTTATAAACGTCAAATTCGACAGTTGAAATATCAAAAATGTCAGAAAGTAGACGACAGTGGGTGGAACTAAGGCTTCTTCAGCACAACAAATTAAGTATGATAATTACTATTGAGCTACAAAATGATAAAATAAAAAAGTCAGATTGGCCTTGTCATTAAAGAGACATTTAATGAAAATGGGTTTTGTTTGAATGGAAGAAATTACTCAAAATCTTAATGGTGATAATGACATTTTGTAGTTTATGGAGAAAATGGAGAAAAGTTAGGGTTTGTAATTTATGTTTCATTTTTAAATTTCTTTTACACTTTTTATTAAGAAAAATTTATATTAATCAATAAAATACACATTTATCCATGTTTTTTTCTAGTAGCTCACTTTTTAGACAGATCAATAGCTTTTTTTATTCCCTTGTTGATGATGGAATGAAGATAATGAAGAAGAATGTAGGGTTTCTATTCCTCTGTGTGTGTGTGTTTTTTTTTTTTTTTTTAAGATTTCACCTATTTTTTAATCAAAAATTCATATTCTACAATATAATAATCATATCTTTAATGTTAAAAATAAATAAAACAAATAATCACATCACACCATTAATTGCATTCAAATCAAACATTTATTGCTCCTTAAAGGTTTCAAAGAGTAAAATGGATATTTTGCAAGAATAAAGAGGCATTTTTGAAAGAAATTGGTGCAAATGAAATTTTTTTTACATTTTTTATTTTAGTGACATTTATGTAAATTCCCCTTCATATTATTATCGAGTTTGGACGGTACAACTTATTCTGATTGGTTGGTGAGATTACCACATCAGATAATACGTTTGAACATATGACCAAGTCTACACACGTGATTGTGCCGCTTTTAGATGGTGCTAATCAAGAAATGCGAAAGATTCATATTAGAAGAAAAATATGATAAAGATTTATGTGAACAGTTGATTAGAAAAATAAATAAATGTTTATGAATTAAAGGTTTATGAAATTATTTTTGATTAAACTTATAAAAAGTGAAGTTATCTTTTTTGAGTAATTTTTTTATGCGAAGAGAGAGAAGAATTTGTGAATATAACAACAAAAGAATAGATTATAAGAAATTTTCGAAGCCCTTGCTCTTCTAATATGCTTGAAGGATGAATTAGGTGACGTAGGGTGGAGGGCATGAATTAAATTCCATCTTAAAAGTTCAACATGTTAATAAGAATAATTCAAAAAATGTGACGTGTCGCTGTGTGGTGAAAGGAAAAGGGAGACGAATTGTTGGTAGAAAAGGAAAGGACGGTCGGAATTGTTTATAAATTCAATAAATTATTTTTATTTTTATTTTAATTTTCGGGCTCATTACGAAATATCAAACGAAGTCGAAATATTACATTTTTAATGTCATTTTAAAGTACTCATGGCCTAGTATTTCACATCGTTAACGGGGTACGAAACGGCCAATCCTAGCAAATGTTATAGGGCGTCAAAGTAGGTCGTTCCAAACTAATATTTCGAATTCCAATAAAAAGCTAACTTTAAAAAATTTTCAACAATTGTACGTTAGTCGAATCCATAAATCTTATATATTCTGTTGAAACTCATTCCGAGAACTATATCATAGATATATCGAATGATCTAAACGAATATCAAAAATAATTAAACGTATGTCAAATGTACGTGTCAAAAAGATACGCATAACTCATCTTCTTCTTTTTTTAAAGAAATCAATTTTTTTTTATTAATGTTTATTATTTTTGCTCTATAAATTCGCAATATAATTTACATCATTTTATTAAGAAATTTTATATGTGGTATGACGTCAAATTTATTTTTTTGATGTAAAAATTTCTAATAAATTTTTTATAATCATTTATTTTATAATACGTTTAATTGTGTTATTGTGTTAGATTGATCAATAGCTTTTTTTATTGCTTGTTGATGATGGAATGAAGATAATGAAGAAGAATGTAGGGTTTTTATTCCTACACGTGCGTGCTTGTGTGTGTGTGTGTGTGTGTTTTTTTTTTTTTTTTTTTTAAATTTCACCCATTTTTTAATCAAAAATTCATATTCTACAATATAATAATCATATCTTCAATGTTAAAAATAAATAAAACAAATAATCACATTACACCATTAATTGCATTCAAATCAAACATTTATTGCTCCTTAAAGGTTTCAAAGAGTAAAATGGATATTTTGCAAGAATAAAGAGACATTTTTGAAAGAAATTGGTGCAAATGAAATTTTTTTTGTACATTTTTTATTTTAATGACATTTATGCAAATTCCCCTTCATATTATTATCGAGTTTGGACGGTACAACTTATTCTGATTGGTTGGTGAGATTACCACATCAGATAATACGTTTGAACATATGACCAAGTCTACACACGTGATTGTGCCGCTTTTAGATAGTGCTCATCACGAAATGCGAAATATTCACATTAGAAGAAAAATATGATAAAGATTTATGTGAACAGTTGATTAGAAAAATAAATAAATGTTTATGAATTAAAGGTTTATGAACTTATTTTTGATTAAACTTATAAAAAGTGAAGTTATCTTTTTTGAGTAATTTTTTTATGCGAAGAGAGAGAAGAATTTGTGAATATAACAACAAAAGAATAGATTATATGAAATTTTCGAAGCCCTTGCTCTTCTAATATGCTCGAAGGATGAATTAGGTGAGGTAGGGTGGAGCATATGAATTAAATTCCATCTTAAAAGTTCAACATGTTAATAAGAGTATTTCAATTTCTTGGATATTGATCTATATTTTTATTTTTATTTGATATGAAATTTATCTCTCAACCAAGGCGGAGTCTGGGGAACAAAAGAATTTTGATATTAGATTGATACATTAAAAAAAAAAAAAAGGAAATTTTTATTATGAAAAAAAAAAGAAATTTCGAAAAAAAAAATTCCTTTACAAAATTAATTAGGCTTGGGGGCAAGTTTGGACTAAATATGCCCCTATTTCTGGTTTTTTAATTTTTTTTTTAAAGAAAAAGAAAATCTCTTTCTAATTGCTTTGGAACAATTAGGATATTCTCTATAAGGAAGTTTTCCAATCCCCGACTCAAAACCGTTGTCAAATCGTACTCAGTAGATCTTTAATTACGATAATTCTAAATAAGTTCCTGAATAACAATGATATCAAAGATAGAATCAGACCAATTCCTGAAACTCCTTTTTGGATTATTTAATTGTCCAGCTATAAATTCTGCAAGAATTTTTAGGTTTCCATAAGGTCTTGCAAAATTCTCGTTGCATGGACCCATTCGAAAACAATTGAATCCAATTTTTTTTCCTAAGAATTTCTTTCAACTCTCTATTTATTTGACATGATTGGTCCTAATTAGAAAGTTTATCTTGCCCTTTCCTAATTTGGGCTAAAAGTCTGTCCGTAACATGACTCGCAAAATGATAGCTTATTCAAGCAAACCAATTTTGAAATTTCTGTGCTAATTTTTTTTTTTTTAATCGAATTAAATTATTCGTTGAAACTTAATGGACTCCAATACCCTCTTAATTATGTCGATTCGTTGGAACAAATAAGTTGCAAACATGTTCACTACTTTAGTGAGCTA
>NW_019237821.1:124860-125268 GCF_002742605.1 Olea europaea var. sylvestris | reverse complement strand
CCATTTTAGTAGGCAAATAGCTCGGTGCTAATCAAGAAGCCCCACAGCTTTTTCAAGAATTCATGTTATATATTGTTCAAACCGTCAACCCACTTCTCTAGATCTAAAAATATTGAATCCATCGAATACCCACTTCTAACACCAATTCTTTATGTTTCTAGCTATTCATGGCCCCATTAAAAGATACAAATCTCGAACATTAATAAACTACAATACACTAGAATGCCCTAGTTGAGTATCTTTCCCTCCGACAATATCTATGGCCTGTTCGGTAATGATTATGAGAATTAATTTTTTAACCGTTAGAGAGGAGTGGTCTCATATGCAAGAGAAAAAGTCAAAATGATTGTAAATGTCAAAAAAAAATGATTTGGGGGGGGGGGGGGGGGGGGGGGAAAAAACAAAAAA
>NW_019237821.1:112285-124836 GCF_002742605.1 Olea europaea var. sylvestris | reverse complement strand
AAAAATCAAAACCGAACATGCAAATAGTTCCTCAAGCATTGTGATCTTTTAATCCTTTTATGAAACATTCTTCTAAAACAGCTGAACTCATGAATATAATGAAATCAACTCACCAGAAGGCACAACCCCAGAAAGGGTATTGTTTTGCACATCTAGAACCTCCAGTTGGGGAACATTCGCCAATCTAACTGGTATCGGACCGGATAGTCGATTGAAGCTCAAATATAGCCTTCTAAGCCCTCCCAAATTTCCTAGGCTTTCAGGAATCTGCCCAGTTAGTCTATTGTATTGCAGTGTAAGAACACTCAACTTTTTTAAGAACCCCATCTCTTTAGGTATGCTCCCTGTGAACTGGTTACAACATAGCTGCAGCACTGAAAAAACAACATATTTCAATAATAAATAATATAGAGTTGGAAAATTACCAATCTTGAAATTGTAATAGCCCTTTCCTGGATGCAGATTTCCAGTTCAAATCTGAACTTTATCAACTTCAAGAATTAGAAAATAATTTTAAAATATTGGAGAATTAACAGTTAATTTGTCCAAATCAAAGACATCCCAGATACATAAATTAACTATAAAATCACACAGTACAGACCTTGAAGTCTAGCCATGCTTCCGATCTCCGGCGGTATAATCCCTGATAGATTATTCACATTGAGATAAAGATCTGTCAATTCAGTGAGATTAGCAATCTCCTTGGGTATTTCTCCAGTCAAAGAATTGTAATGCAAGTACAGACCCGACAAACACTTGAGCTCCGCCACCGCCGGCGACACTTTTCCGGTGAGCCCTTTACTTTGCAGTGAAATATTAACCACTTTTCGGTGCTCATTACATGCCACGCCATCAAATTTCCCACTGCACGGATCCCCATCACTGACCCAGGAAGATAAGTACTTATTTTCTGGGTCCAAAGATGCTCTTATATCCATTAATGCTCTTATCTCTGCATTTCCACAACTTGGCTTCATCAAATAAGATGAAAATGCAATCAAAAGAAGAAAAATGAAGAAATTTGAAAAACCCATTAGCTTGGTTTGTTTCAGAACGATGAAATCAAATACAAAAGCTTTGTTATTGATCTTATGTCAGAGTGTTTAGTTCTTGTTTGTATTCTTGGTACGATAGTGGGAAAGAGTTGAAAAAAGATGTTAGATTGTACGACTTTTGAGCTTATTGCAAGTTGTAACATGCACCCACATTCCACACTTCCATTTTCAAAATATATCTCTGTTTAGTCTTTATTTTTCAAAATTCGTCTTTACTAAAATTCAATTTCTATCACACATTTTATGATTTTTTTATCAACTTCACGCATTTCATCAAGTTTTATCAAAATCTATGAAAAGATTAATTTTTATTTGGACGAACTTAGTGTAAGATTCAAAAGTGTTATTTAGAATTTATTTGCTTTGCATATAACAAAATTTTATTTATTATACGATTTAGAATAAATATCCAGCTCAAAAAAGATGGCATTGATTGAATATATAGGCCGAAAAGCATAGATGGGTCGGACCAAAACTACCATTTCGTCTAAGCTGCTAAAAAATTAGGATGATCCAAGTTTGTAAGCTGATTATTTCAAATGTGTCCAGTATAATGTAACATACCGAACATACAAGAATATCTCAGTGCTAATATGCAAACATGAATTCACATATAAACACCAAATCATTCCCATGCTCTACCAACACTTAAGACCAACCATTTTTTTCTAATTTCGTTTGATATATTATTTTATCTTTCTAAAACTTATTACTATCAAATCTTTAAAAACAGGTGTATAGATTTTGGGAAAAAAATACATTTTGAGATAGTGATTTATTGAAAAATGTGTAAAAGATAAGAAAATATTTTGAATTTACGTGTACTGTTATTTTATTAGAAAATATGGTATTGATATTGAGAAGAGAAAAATGTATTTTATAAAAGAAAATTGTTGTTTGTACAGCATGTTTTATGACAGCATTTTTCACACCCACTCACAAAGGTGGCGTCCACAATTATTTTAATCGTGGGCTCCACCCACTTGCATGTGTGTGTCCTATGAAAAAAGATGTGAAAATTGATGTACGTGTAGAATGGTTGTTTATAAAAAAATGGAGGCAAACAAGGGAATATATAATTGTTTCTTATCATACTGGAAAGTCTAAATGTCAAAACTCCAGGGGAAAAAAGGGTCAAAATGGAAAATGCCCTGTGTAACAAAGTTTCTACAGGAAGTCACATGGGGTGGGATCCATTGGAATATTTTATTGAGGTGGGATCCACTACTGTGTATATTCTCTGAAATGTTTGTTGGATTTTTCCCTGTAAGTGTAACACCGTTCGATCGAAATCAAGGGGGGGTTGACTGCAGTTAAGTTCCTTTTGACGTTGAATTAAATTTTGGTGTCTATTATTTCATAAAAAGAAAGAGTTTTTAATAGCATTTTAGTAGAATGTATAGTTAAAAAGTATAAAAAAATTTTGAATTTAAATTCAAAATATATTATTGTGTGAACGTTTAGTTGAAAATGATCATGTAATGAAAAAGAATTTTTAAATAATGGACACCAAACAAGGCTAAGCTTATTTAAGGATTTAATTAAGGTTTGATCATATTATCAAACAGGGTTTAAAATTTATAATTTTTATTTGTTATTTTCTTCAAGCATTAGTGGTAATGATGACATAGTGCTGACTTCAATACCGCAGACTTGCATAACAAAATCTGTCTGTACAGAACAAAATTGGTACAGCTTTATACAGTTCAAATCCAGAAAAGACGCTTTTATACTTTCCCGGATATCGTGCTTTCTGAAATTCTTTTTGTCTCCTTTTTCGTGTATGTATTTTCACATGGATCAATTCACATGAGCCGCATTATTTCTCATTACGTTAAATTAAATTTTTATCTTTCTTATTTTTAATCACACAATTTTTAATAAAATAATATTATACGTAAATCAAAAACTTTTTAACCACTCATTTTTCAAAAAAACATTATTTATCTCATTATAATCTACAAATAATGGTGCTCAAAAGACCCCGTAATAATGGGCAAATTAAATAAAAATCAAACGAAAAATTAAAATGTAAATTCTCAGACAATCATATTTTTGCCAAGTAAGTCTTCAACCTTCAATTGTGAATCAATAAATTCTCGATATTTCAATTTTATAATACCGATAGTCTCAGTGAACATGCGATCCAATTTCCCATTTAAATTACAGGGGCGAGATACGTTGAGCACTATTTTGAAAGTAAAATAATTTAAGAAAAACAAGTTAGAAAAAAATAATTTAAATTCAACCGCTTTATCTTGGAAGATTGATGATATCAGTTCTCCACTCCTCTTGCGCCACAGTGGGGGCGAATATTTTTTGAGAAAGTTATGTCCATGCAACACAAGCCTTGATTTCTTTTAATAACGCTACTACATTGATAACTAGATTCTCTCTTTTATTGTTACTCTATTTGTAGTGACGTTTATTTCGTTTATTTTGTAATTTTAACTAATTTCTTTTTGCATTTTTCCTAACGAAACCAATAATAGAGGAAATAGAAAGACAGTATAAAGAAAATAAAAACTCATCCAACCTCTGATTCGAGTTAGGATCTATTGTCTCCATTTGATCATTTTTCACTAAAATTTGACACTTCACTACTGTTAACAAATAACAAGATGCTAATCGTTCGTGGCATCAGTTAAATAATTGAAATGTACTTAAAAATTAATTATATTCGAGTCCTTTAATTTAAATGGACTGAACAAATTGTTGATTTCAAATCTTAATCATTCGAGTGCTGGTAATAGTGAAATTAAGCTAAATTTAAGTGAAAAAATGAGCTGTAAATGGTCTGCCTATAAATGGATGGAGCAATATAAAAACTATGATGAACTTGAAGAAATTAGCTTACCAACTTTATTGAAAAAATAATTGACTCTTAACTTCATTTATTTTCTTGATAATGACTAAAAATTACAAACCCTAAAAAAAAAAAAAGGACAAATCCATTAACTTCAATGATTGTTGTCTTTATATATATGTATATACGTATGTATTTAAATAAAAAATAGTGATAAATTGAAACAGTAATAAACTTGCTCTATTATTGTCCCTACAAAAGCACCAAGTAAATGATTCATTGGTTCAACTAGTAGATTCAACAGACAGTGACGAGTTTCTTTGTATATCATTTTATTAATTATTTCGAATCGATTTAAAATGTGGATCACTAGCTTTTAGGAAGATCCATTACGTGGCTTATGTTCTTCATGTAGTATTCAGATCGAATGGTCGAATTTATTATAATTTCAAGAGCTCGGATCGACTTTAAATTATTAAATATACCATTTAATTCATTGTACAATTTACGACTTGATTGAGCTTGAGAGGAGGGTAGTCCCAATAGGAAATAATCGATAAATATATAATCAAGTTACTATCCTTTTTTGTTCTAATATATATATATATATATATATATATATATAAACCGTGTTCATCCTCGATAGCAAATTTTCGTCTAAGCAATAATGTCAAAAGTAGCTGCAAATCTTCTTTCTAAAATCTAACTTTTGTTAAAGTTTAAATTTAAAAAGAATTTTATGCATGCAACATTATGCCCTACTTAACCATTAGTTGACATGAACCTTTTGCCATCATCATGCTTAAAGGTTTCACTCAATTCACCCTTTTCTTTGCTACCTGCAAATACTTTTGACATTGTTATTATACCAAAAGTGAAAGAAAAACATTTTCTTTGGATTTACTTTTTTACAAAGTACATTTACCTGCCGAACACATTTATTAGGAAAATAGCATTAATCATACAAGCATGTTGCTAGGGCAGCAAGTTAGTTTTAAACTTCAAAATGAGCAAACTATTCATTAATTTTGATTATAACTGCATAATCAATCCTCACTGACCAGATAATGTCCTCACTATTCTGAAGGTAAGTTTCACTTTCCAACATGGCTAGGTACAAAATTTTGAAGTGAAACATATTTTGACGAGCGAAGTCCAGGCACAACTAAAACTAAACTTTCGGGAGGACCGAAAATTTAGAATTGGATTAGATACGAACTTGCAACCATATATTATCAAGACTAGAAATAGCTTAATTCAGCAAAATCGCCGTTTAAATAATGGTGCCGCTAATACCACCTAGACGAAAACAAGTCATGTTGAACTAGTTTTGCCTTTGAAATATGCCTTCTCAAAGTAACAAAGAAAATAGAGAAATGTAACAGGAGAAAATAAAAATCTGAATCTTCTTCCGGCTTTCCTGCAACCCCAATATAAATTGTCATTGCTGATACCGCACCGCATAAGCATTCCCAATAATTTAGTAGACAAGGATAGAGAGAGTGCCAAACTCAAAATATAAACCATGTTTGCAAGAAAAGAAAAAGAATTTAAGTGATCAAAGTGAAACAACTCTTGCAGATGCTCTTAACCATCTAAAAGAAACTATAATTTAAAATACATCTTACACATATCAGAAAAGTCACAAAAGAGAATTCTTAAGCATTTTAATTCTGTGAATTCAAGAATTTTCTAAAAGGGCCAACGTTACAATCTCATCTCAATTTGTGCATGTAAAATATGGTATTTACAATTGTTTTCAACATCCTAAATAATTAAATACAATTGTCCGATCTATGAATACAAATATAAATATTGGTTAAAATATTTTTCTTTTCCTACTCGAATTATTCAACTTTAAATCATCTACTTTCCTAAATGTGTCCCATCAAATCGCATCAATCATAATTATTAATAACATGCTAAAGCATCAACACTGAAATAATATCTCGAGAAAAAATCAAAAATCATAAGGGTATATATATGGTTATATAAACCTCTCTCTTAGGGTGTATGAAACGTTTGATACAATGTTTTCCCTCTCTTAGGGTGTATGTCATATTCTTTAAAAAATAAATAATATAGTACAGATCCTAGTTCAAGTATTCCATGATACTTAATTTGAGTTATCATTATATGCATTCATCGAGGTAATCTCAAACTGAAGACTTAATATGGCTTCTAAACATGTTCAATGGATAGCAAATATCCATTTTTGATTACCTACAATAATCTCATCTTAATATTTCGTCAAGGCGACCGAATCATGTACACAGTACGATCACTTTGTCTCATCTTAATATATCTCAAAATTATATAAGATGATTGCTCATGTGAGTGAACTAATCTCAACTTGCTCAATATACTTTATATGTGCATTCAAATTATTATTTCGTAATCCTGGCAATAAATTAATACACGTGAATTTAAAAATGTTTATTTAACGACATGCAAAGCTCAATCAAAAGTTTTCTAATATACTACATATCAATATTCTACGCAGTTCTAGAGATTCAACATTATCGACAAGTATGTCTCTAAATATTTTCAAAGTATGATGGTTACATACATCATGTGCATAGATATATCATAAAGATACTTCCTTTGCTAATGTCTCTTGCAAAAATACAATTGAATGTTTGGTTCCATCATGATACTTGATACCTTCAACACACGAGATAAGTTGTATAACTATTATAGATCTTATTTTCTCAACCAATATCATTAAATGCCCAATACATCTATACCAAACAATTTTTCAACTACAAAGACATATACTACAAGATATACTTCATCTTACTCTATATAGCAATATTGCAAAAGTCTAATAGCTATTTGTGCTCAACTCTCATTCTTAGTCAATATTTGCATATTTATTCAAATCACAAGTTATTTCATCAACAACAAATAGAATAATTAACAACCACACGATAAGGATAACATTGATACCTATTGACTAGATTCATATCATAACAAATGTTAGAGCAAGTATACATTATAGCATACTTTTCTAACTCCCACCAGTAATAGATATGATTCTTTGAATATTTCTTTCAGTGCTTATGGAATTCT
Organism: Olea europaea var. sylvestris; assembly: GCF_002742605.1. NCBI lineage: Eukaryota > Viridiplantae > Streptophyta > Magnoliopsida > Lamiales > Oleaceae > Olea > Olea europaea. The sequence goes on along the minus strand of NW_019237821.1, from coordinate 117,903 downwards.
TTGATATATATGAAGACTCATATTATCACCTTCTAATATAAGAGTATCAATAGGGTGCCAATTTACATTTATAAATATTCTAGAGACTCGGGAGGTTTGGGTTGAAAATTTTGACTAAGAGTTTACTTTGATTCATGAAACCATCGATGGTTACCCTTACATTGTCGAGGATACAAAATTTTCGAGCATTGTGCTTTGACCAATAAGAAATTTCAAGAACTCGAATGATTGTCACGTTGAAAGACAATTGGTAACTACTTAGTCTGAAATATTTGGAGATAAATACCAATAGTAAGATCTGCAACGACCCAGAAAGCACTAGATCATATAATGATCAACTTTATAAGCCAACTTGGGTATTGAGTATCTGCTTAGAACTGAAATTTTTGCAATTGGTAGTTGCAATTCTGGAAAAGGAACCTGTAAAAATTCTTCAGGGAAAAAAAAGAGGTATTTTGTAAAACATTGCTTCTTTCATTCATGTATTAGATTTCACCAAAGATGATCAACTAATAATGGACTTTCATGGTGCATTTGAAGGTGGTGATGAAACCTAAAAATTTTGCTCTATATTTGTGCTTTGAGTTTAAAGGTAAAGGTGGAGGGGGAAGGTGGAAGGTGGCTGTTTTCATTGGATTTGGTTTTGGTCAATAGGGGTGGTTGGATGGGATAGGAATTTGGAGAAGAAGAATGATAGGTTTTTTTTTTTTTTATTTAACTATTGAATAAAAGGATAATATAAATTTACCACTTTATCCTTTTAAAATTGGTCAAATGTTGGTTAAATCATTGACTTTTGGTCAATTGATGGAGGAATGGATAGATTTCGTCTATTTGTCCTCCAACTACCATTTAGATTAAAGGTTTGGGACCCCAATTGCAAAAATAAGAGGTTCCAGTATAGTCTTCAACAGTTTGGACCGTAACTGCGATTTTCCTAAACTTAAAGGCAAAACCTTAGTATGTACTTTGATTTAGCAAATAAAAGCAAACAACATAGAAGTGTTCGTAAACCCTCTTAAACATCTTCACGAGTTAAACAAACACCCTCTAAACATTATATTCATACTCCAAACTTAAAATCCAAAACCCTAAACAAAGTTAACTATAGGGCTAGACATAATTCAATTTGGTCCATAATTTTCTATGTATTTAGTAAGTGAAAATGTCGAGTCCAAATTGAACTATGGAATTGAATCGATTTGGTTCGGTTTGGTCCATTCGATTTGTTCCTCAACATAATTACATTTTTAACATTTACAACACTACATAAATCTAACCAATGATATGTTCTAGAAGGTGTTCATCGCATTCCATCTCATTGAGCTTATGCTCACGAACTGGGTATAAAAATGAAGTATGCAAAAAATGCTTACGAATATAGGATTTGGTGGTGTGATCCATGTAGATCTTGAGGAATGAAGATGAAGTCGTGACTTGTAAGAGGGAAGCGATTGAAAACAAGGGCAACAGCTAAACCTAAATGATAGAATAAGTTAGCGTTAGGTAAATTGTGAAGTGAAGTCGAATTTGGATTGAAATTTGTTGGAAAAAAATACTTCAAGCTCAAGTTGTGCTTAGCCCTTGGAAGTTGGAGCTTTGGACACTTACAGTTAATCACTTAATTAGTTAATTGGCAAAATGATTTTAAAAATAACTAAATTGACTTATTTAATATAAAAAAAATATATAAAAAAAATAGGGAGATTTGGTTCTCCGATTTTTGGTCTAGAACCAAAAATTAAACCGAACTTTTTGATTTTCAATTTTAGTACCCATTCGAGTATTTAACCTGAGAAGTGTCCAACACTAGTTAACAAGAATACAATATCCATTCAATCATTACACAACCAGCAATTAGGAATAATATAAACTTAAAGAACACAAATAATTCATTTTCAATTTTTTCACTTTATTAACATGGAATCAAATCTCCCAAAAGAAAAGGCTAGCCCGTCTGTCTTCACAATATAATTACACTTGTATTATTATTATAAAAATAAAAATATGAAATCAATTTTCGATCCAACATTAAACCGAGTTGATTGAATCCCAATTCTAAATTTTATTAACCTTGATCATAGGATTAGCTTTAGCAATCACTTCCTCCTTCTATACCCTGAAGTCATAGGTACAATCATGCTTTTTTAATGTTGTACCTATGACTAGTGATGGCAACAGGAAGGGTTCCGAACCTGCGGGGCGACAACTTTTCTCATTTGCCACCCAATTTATTTTTTTATTTTTTCTATTCACGGGACGGGGCATGCCCTGCCCACCAACCCGTTGTGGCGGGGCAAATTGCAATCCCTACCTATGACTGAAGATACTGTCTCACTTACACTTGAACCTAGAGGCAGAACCCAAACTTTGGTTTAGTGGGGGGCACAACATATATCTTCAAATACAAAGTCCAAAAAACTCATATGGAAAATTGCAGTGGGTATTTCAAATCTTTCACTTTGTTGCGGATTATAATCAAACATTTCACTTGTGGCGCTCACAATCCAAATCCTTTCATATCATTTTCATTTTTTCCACAAACTCTCATCCACATCCCCACAAATACCTACTTCTAATTTGGTTGATTAGCAATTATGCATCTTTGATCTTTTATTGTTTCGCTTCCCTTAAAGGAACGATGGAGATTGATTCTATTTTATGGTTCAAATTTTTTCTCTGAATTATTTTTTTGTAAAAGTTTTTGTATGAACTTTTATTCAACTACTTCAAGTTTCTTATATTTTATGAAATGGAACATTTAGTTAGAAAATCATTTTTCTCTCTCTTCTCAATTCTAGAATATTTCAATATGTTTCTAAAATTTTGCACAATTCTCTTCAAACCAAATTTTGACTTATTTATTTCTCACACACTCAGACATGCTTCACGTAGTCCTAGTGCATTCTTGAGTGCAAACGTTGGATGATTTACAGGTCTTCAATTATGTCACAGCAAGGTGTAGCATATCACTATCATATTTTAATTAATCATTTATTTTTTTATTTAAATATTAATGATTATCGAAAATTGAAATAAATTATTTCCATAAATATTCAACAATTACATGTCAAATTTAAATAACTAATTATTTAATAATTAATTTTATATGAAATTAACAAATAAACGCATGAGAATTTAATAAGACAAAACATGAGAATCACTGAACCCAATGTAGTTTAAAATCATATTTTTAGTATAATTTAATCATTGTTTGAGCCCCTAAAGGGAGGAGCGAGGGGGGGAGGGGGATGAGTTTCATAATAGTGATTTTTTTTTTTTTTAATAATGTGCGTTAAAATATAGAGATATTTTTGTATTTACAGGTAAAATTATTTTATTGGAGAATGTGCGGTTGAAAATGAATTTAAAAAAATAAGGTAGTCGTTGGTTTGCGTTTTCATTTTCAAAACGATTTTTAGTTTTCCCCGAAAACAGCCCGTTTTCAGTGTTTTGAGCGTTTACGACATTTATAACTGAAAACGATAAAAAGTCGTTTTGCGTTTTCAGTTATAAATTTTAAATCGTTTTCGAAAATGCATTTTCGAAAACGATGGACTAAGCGCATTTTCTGTATTTTCGAAAACGGAAAACGGAAAATGGGCCGAAAACGGCAAACCAGCTACTGCCTAAGTTTTGGAAAAATGCAGCTCAAACAGGGACTTAATTAAAAATAATCAATTAATTGTTGACTTTAACTTGAAATTTTAATCTATACTAAACGAAGACCTAATTTTAACTTGTTTATATTTGTACATTTTCTATCTTTAGGTCTTACAATTGAGACGAATTATAACTTGCATCAGAGCATAAACAATATGTACTTTAGCAAATGAAATGAATACGTTTCTAAATCCTTTCACCACCTTCAAAAGTAAAACTACCCTCCACTCCCTCCACAACACAATAAATTAATGTTCTTAAAGTGTATTCAAATGCGTACTCTTTCTTATGTGATTTGCTTCCTCGCTTGTCTTTATGGTCTTGCTTTTTTAAATTAATATTCTTAAAGCGTATTCAATAGTAGCATTCGATGTTTACTCTTTTCTTATGTGATTTGCTTCCTCACTTACCTTTGTAGCCTTTCTTTTTTTTTCCCCTTCCATCCGTTAATAATTGGCCGTTTTGATTCTTTGGAACAACTCGATGAATTTAGTAGAGTCTTGAAGGAAATACCTTTCTTTATTTTGATGAAAAAATTTCGATTTTTATTTGTATAGTTAAAATGGATTTACCTATCCCAATAATCTATAATGGAATATGAATAACTCCCTATTCTCTCGGTTTCCTGTACCTTGAGCTCAATGGTACAATCACGCTTGATAATCTTTGCAATGGTATAGTCGTGGTGGAAGCAGCTTGTTCCTTCTCGATCCTTACATAAGAAGATTTTTAAAAGAATTTCTAAATACAAAATATCCTTTATTTTAAAGATTTAATGCTTAAAAATAAGTTTCAAGAGATTCTTTATTTTAACTTTTAAAAATAGGTAGCGGGTTTGACTCTACATAATCAAACTCACTCTCTATTCTTAATTAAAATGATTGTATTTAATAAATTATAGATTTCAAATCCCCACTTTTTAAATTATTCAAATCACATTTAAATTGATTGGCTTTTCACATAAAAAATAATAAATAATATTATTTAGTATCAGTGGTGCTAAAGCATCAATTTATATAACATTATGTGATTGGTTCAATTAAAGGTAAAATTATGTGATTTATTTAATTGAACATGTAATTTAATGCTACCAACTAGACTGATCTTAAATTACTCTAAAAAATTATGTTAAAATTAAAATATAAAGAAAAATCAGTAAATATTTTTTGAGGAAAGCAAAATAAAAGCATTGTCGGAGTATAAAAAAATTCACACTTTAAATTTAAAGATTCTCTTCATAATACATAAGATGTAACGTATAAATAAAGAGTTTCTTGGAATTGCTCTAAGAGCAACACATTGGCCTTTGAGCAGAGATCCATCGTCATAGCCGAGCTGATGAAGTCGCAGCTATTGGCGTAGAGAGACGGCTCTGATGGCTGAAAATTCGTTCCCTCGTTGATCTTGCATGCCTCAGAAGAAATATCTGGTTTCGTTTAACTATTTTTTTTATTTTTATTTTTAATGAAAAGTCTGTGTATGAATTCTTCAAGTTGAAGATTCGTCGATGAAAGTTAAGACAATAATTGGAATCAACAAATTGAGGCGTGCTCACGTACTTTTTCAAAAGTTTTTTATGTTGACAATGGCATGGACTCAAATGACTTGTTTACCCTGAAATTAGAGTTAGTGCACCTGAGTTATAGAAGGGTGTGCGTGGAATTTGACATGAACGACCGGCTTGAGGCTTCCTTAACCCGGTTTCTTGGTTTCCAGAAAAGACAATAAAGTAGTCGTTGAATTTTGAACAAGTCTTTCCTTTCTAGATAGTAAAGGACAAAGTTGCGCGACAAAAATTATTCAGCCCCTGTTTGGTTTCAATTATTTCCCAATTAAAATGAAAAATATAACCATTATTCATCACATCAAATCATCAAATTTGAATTTCTATCTCTTGTGCGAAGTCCATAACGATTATATTTTTCATTCTAATTCTTATAAAAATAAGAAACAAA
>NW_019237821.1:101833-110043 GCF_002742605.1 Olea europaea var. sylvestris | reverse complement strand
AGGATGGGATGGCCTTTATTCGTAATAAATTATTTTAGAGCAGTTTCAAAAGTCTTTTTAAAATGAGAGTTAAATCTTGAAATTAGGGTATCTTACTTCTCTTTTTAACTTTTAAAATAGAGAAGGTTCGACTCCATAATATTGTCACAATTTGCGATTTCAGTACTTCACAACTTCAATTAGTCATGCATATTGAGTATTTTAACTACGGGGAGCATTCCCCTAACCAATATTTTTGACAAAAAATCTCAACCCTTTATTTAAGTTGATCTAATGATTTAGATTATTTAATTAAAATCCTTTGATAGTTAAAAATGGAAAACCCCACAACACAGTCTAACCCCCCGTAATCTATGTTTCTGTGTGTCATCTCCAGTATATAATCCTTTGTAAAACTCAAAAGATGACAGAAAATTAGAGAATCATTGGAAACCAGATGACTATAGAATTGGATACTCTTATTCAATCATATTTTCCAATTAAAACGTTTATTCTTAGTCTTGAATTCAATTGAAAAAAATATATTTTTATTCAAAATATAGATGTTTGTTAAGGGATAAAATCTCACATCGAATAAAGATGAAAAAATAGACTAATTTATAAGAATTAAGATGAAACCCCAAAGACTCCTATCCAAGCATCAGGACATCGAAGGGGAGACCATTTCTTCGCAAGCGGAGAACTTGGTGCAAGGATTCGCCCGCTTCTCTTCGTTGTGCAATTTCATAACCTGATAATATGCTTCAATTTGGTGATGCATTGTTCGATTAATATTTTCAACTAAATTCTTATTTGGGGTGAACGATTATAACATAGTTTGGACCCTTAGTTTCTATAATCAAGTTACGATTCTCAGTTGATTATTGTGAATCACACCTCCATTCTTCTTGCTTTGAAATAACAATTATAACATAGTTTGGACCCTTAGATTCTATAATCAAGTTACGATTCTCAATTGATTATTGTGAATCGCACCTCGATTTTTCTTGCTTTGAAATAATTGGCCATTATTTTGTTGATTTGTGAATGATAACAAATCGAGAGATAAGTTATTTGTTTAGACCACAAAGTAAAAATAAGAATTTGGGTAAGACAAATACACTTTTATTAATTTTGCCATTCTTAATTGAATTCGTTGATGATTGAATGTGCTTAATTAAGCTTGTCCAAATTGAAAAAGAGATATAGTGAGTTGACTTAACTAAGTATAATGCTTTGAAGTCGAGAGACGTTTATTAATTAATTTTGAGAACTTGACCGTATACATAGAATTGATTTGGGAGTTGTTTGAGCCACATTTTTTAAAAAAAATACATTTTTAAACAGTAATTTGACATCATTTCAATCACACATTCTTTAATAAAATAATATTAAACTTAAATCCAAAACTTTTCTTTATTTTTTAATCATACATTTCCCATCAATACACTATTCAAAAATGCATTCAAATGAATATAATGTGGCTCAAACAAGGACTTGGTAATTGGTACTAAGAAAAATTAACTAAGGTAAACTTGAAATTTTAATATTTGTCGCACATAAGTTAAAATTCAAATAATCCATATCCACAATTTTAAATTATTTTCATAATTTTGTAATTGTTAAATTAATAATTACGAACTATTGATTTTACTTTTACTCAAATAGAAGTTAGGCATAGTTAGAATATTTGAATAAATAGTTTTCATTAGACAATAATTTGAACTCTCTAAGTTCACTTTATTAATTTATTTGACATCGCAACTTACAATATTTACTCGAACATTTCGTAAACTTGTTTCATCATGAATTTTAAGATGGTCTTAGGATTCTTTATGAGTACACAAAGTGTTTTTCTTTTCTTTCTTTCATGCTTCAAAACAATTGATCCCTATCACTTTGTATCATGAGATAAAACGTCTCCATATCTGATCGGGCCTTCTAATATTCGACGAAAACCGTCCATTTCTCCACCAGATACAACCAGTTGAAAGGTTTGGGACTGTAGGTATCACAAACGAAACGTTTGAGCAAAAACTGCCATTCAATGAAAGGTTTGGGACTGCAGCTGCTATTTTCCCTATACTAAATGCTAACATGATATCTGGTTAACAAATGAGTTGGGAGCTGAGGTAGCATTGCAAGCAATTATAACAATACCATACTTTTTTCTGGGTTCCTACCATTATTTCTTTGTCACTTACTAGAAATTGCGAGGAAAACTTTCAGACTAGTCGACATCTATGTAATAGTACTCAAAATCGTCGGTATGATCTTTCAAGACGGAGAAACAGAAAAATGGATGTTCTAGAGAATGATATGAACTATTTATACTATTCCTGCTAAACCTCCAATTCACTTGCGTGCAAATACAAAAACTATGACAGTTACCGTCTAGGAAAAGAGAGACCTCAAAATCTCTCTTTGAAGTGCCAGTTTTAGGAAATAGAATTTTCGACTTCTTACTGGGAAGCAGGATCTCTGAAAGGCTTCCCAAAGGAGATGATCCTCGACTGAAGTATAAAGGGTGCTCTAGATTGACTGCAAATAAGAAATAACAAGAGCACCCCCCCAGGGCACATCCGAGTTGGTGGAACAATCACTTCGCTGGGACGCTGAAAGCAAGGGTGGAGAGTTCGATTCCTGGAGTTAACACTGGGTGCTAAAATGGAGGGGAAGCCATTTGGTTGAACAAACGCCCAGCGAGGAGAGCTCTCTTTGCGGAAGGAGTCCAAATGAGTTGTGGAAACCTGGGAGCCAACAAGGGCACATCCTGCGATTTACCTCCCTGAGCTGCTGAGGGGCCGAAGGTTCAGGGACAAGGATCTAGTCGGACGCAAGCCCGGACACCTTGTAAAAAAAATAAAAAATAAAAAATAAATAAAAAAGAAATAACAAGAGCATTGTTCATTAGCCCTCCAGTCTGCTTAGCTTCAGCATTCTCATATTTATTGTCATCTTCAAGCATCTGTTCATCATCTTATTACACAAATACAGTTAATAATCCCAAATCCCAATCGTGGTTGTACATCAAAACATGCCCCTATTGCTTCTGAACATCTAATGGACAAATAATACTCTATCGACGCTTCTCTTTCTACTATGAGGAATCAGCCAAGTGATTTCTTTGATGCCTAAAGACTTCAGATCATTCGATATCCTAGCAAACCTTCAGGCGAGATTTAAGCCCGGACACCTTGTAAAAAAAATAAAAAATAAAAAATAAATAAAAAAGAAATAACAAGAGCATTGTTCATTAGCCCTCCAGTCTGCTTAGCTTCAGCATTCTCATATTTATTGTCATCTTCAAGCATCTGTTCATCATCTTATTACACAAATACAGTTAATAATCCCAAATCCCAATCGTGGTTGTACATCTAAACATGCCCCTATTGCTTCTGAACATCTAATGGACAAATAATACTCTATCGACGCTTCTCTTTCTACTATGAGGAATCAGCCAAGTGATTTCTTTGATGCCTAAAGACTTCAGATCATTCGATATCCTAGCAAACCTTCAGGCGAGATTTCAATTTCTATAAGGATTGAACGAAAATGAGAAGTCACATTACACATCTCAAAACATCAATTTTCTTAATATATCATGCTTTGGCATTTCCTTGCCACTCTACCACAGCAAACTTGTTCCACCATGACTGACAGATACCCATAAACTTATTTATAGTGGTGCTGGTAAAACTCATTCATCAAGAGACAATTCATTTCCTCTGAGACCACAGCATTACAAGAGAGAATCCCATCAGCGACATGATTACAGTCTGCAAAATGCAAGCAGAAATTAGAGTAATCAAACACCATCATATACACAACCATCTATTGCAGCAATTAAAACATCAGTAATGAAATAAAGAGAGAGCCAAAGTCCAGATTTTTTGTTGTAAGTTCAAATTAGAGATATAAACACAACCAGCTTGATAAATTATCAGGATGTAACTGTTTAGCCACAAGTAAAAATAAATATTCAAGAAGCGAGCAATTGATGTCAACCTACATATCAAGTGATCCCACCAGATCAGTTTGAAGACGAAAGCCATAAATTATCAGCACCAGCCACTATATATGTAATTCTAGAATTAGTTGTATCAATTTTTCAGCAAGCAAAAACGACTAGGTTCAGACCAGAAGTCATTTATGTGTTCTACACAAGTGAACTTGTGGACTTACAGAAATAGCAGGTGGCACACTAACAAGTGGATCTTGGAAAAATTTATTTGCAAGTGCAAGGGCCAAAAGACTGCTCTGCATCCCTATAAGAAGGGGAGGGAGATTGGTCAGACTCCAAAAACATCATTATCCGACAACAAGGTAACAATATTGCAGAGCCGTCAATTACCTGTTTCATAGGATAGTGTCCTTTGTAGAGCTTTTACATCTGGTGCATCATGGAAGACAACACCAGCAAGGGAATATCCAGAAATAAATGCTGATAAATGGAATGCAATCACAAGAAGCAAAACAGATATCCCCGAAGGGGACATGACTGATTTTATGTTAATAGCAAGTGGAGCACCAACACAAAGAGCGGTCACAAACACCGAAAGTGGAGGCAGAAGTGGCCGGATGGCATTGCATATTCGAGGAAAGAACCTGCACACACAAGTCAATATAGGTAAGAGACACTAATGTAACTAAAAGAAGAGGGTTAAAAACACAGACACAAAACTTCAAATGTTATTTTACTTGGGTCATCGAACTTTTTTTGTTCCAACTTAGTCACTGAACTTTCACTTCTGTTTAGTGCTTAGTTTAGGGCCTTTAGGCACTCCATTTGTCTAAATCGTGAACAGAAATGTATACATGTGGCATAAAAAAAAAAAAAAAATAGAAAAGACAAAATTCTGTTAAAAACTTGTCCACTTTGATGAGCTAGAAAGATTTCAAAGCTTCTTTATGCCATGTCCTCAATAGTCAATTCCATGAACCTCATTAATTTTATTAACTTAATTAATGGAGACAGGTAGAATGCCTAAACTGATGGTCTTGATAAAAGTTAAAAGTTCAGTGACAAAATTGAAACAAAAAAAGTTCGATGACTGACGTGAAGCAACACAGTTGGGTCACTAACAGTGTTTTTAACCTTTGATCTGAGGGGTACAAAGCAATATGTTTAACTAATTACCTATTCAAAAGTAACCCAGCTGCAATGGGAGTGACCACAATCTGTACAATATTTGAGACCATTCCTTTCACATCAACAGGCAACCTTTTGCCAATTAGCAATAATGACAAGAATGGGGTAACCAAGACTGCAGTTGCCGTAGACAGTGATGTCATGACAATGCTAAGTGGGGCCATTAGTGGATCTGTTAAAAATGTAGCATAATTGGAGAGCTGGGCCCCACTAACACATGAAGTCAACATGATCCCTGCAGCTGATCCACATAACTATAGGAGTTAGATTTTTATATCAGCTTTTGAGCAAAAAAGAAAAAGGATATTTACCTAAGGAAGTTGGAAGACCGAATATAGACATTGAAATCATGCCAAAAAGATACCCAAGGAGGGGTTTCACAATAAACTGTCCTACATAGCCAGCAAAAATAGCAGCTGGCCTATTGAATGCTTCAAGAAAATCTTTTTCACTAGAATTAACTCCAACCGCAAACATCAAAAAGCCCAACGCTGGGGCGTAGTACCTGAAATGGTATATAGACAAAAATTAAGAGTAACGTGGGGGGTGGAACTAAACCTTAATTTTAATAAATTTGGGATCTATTATGTTGACGACAAATTTCAATAAATAACTTTGACTTCTCTTTAACAACTTAAACTTTCAAAAGATGTGGTTCAACATGATACCTAGATACATAAAGGTCTTAAATTCAAGTCTTACAACCACAGTATGTGAAAAGTGTGCAATTGGCAGCCTTTCATGAAAGATGAATTCCGCCCATACTTGAGGGGGATTGCTCAATATAATTTTTGAATAATTAATTTGTCCCTACGTTGACATCTTAAGCTTTTACACAGTGTGGTTCAACAGGTTACACGGATCCTTTCACCCCATTTCATTGCTAATATCATTGTTGCATTTACTAGAAGATAAGCCAAAAATTTAAGAGCGCTGTATGGCAAGATGAAATGTAAGGCGCAAACAATCCTGAAGTTCATTAAAACAAGGTATAGAGCCCACGTGTCAGGAAGCAAATTAAATGTGTAATGATTCATTTTATTGCACATATTCCCTCCTTTGAGAATACTATAGCATGGGCAGTGGCAGAGCCAAGAAATGATTTGTGATGGGCTAAAATTTAAAAATTCTAAATAAACTCACGTTACAAGAGATCAAGTTTAGGAGACTGCGCTCATTACATTCATTACAAATAGTATCAAACACTCATGAAATACAATGTCTCACTACATATTCGTACCTTTTCTTGCAAAATACAAAATAGACGCTCACCTTTGAAAACATAAACAAATAGAAGCATGATAAACATAAGCAAATGATATATATCCACCAATCAAAAACTAAAATATACTTAAATGAATACTATTTTAAAGAATTTTACAACCAGCTGTTTCAAATAACTGAAAGTTTTGTCCAAAAATACATTATTGTATGTCATCATTCTCAAAATAGTATTTAATGTGGGAATCAATCTTCTATACCAACAAATTTCACGATGAGTGAAGAATCCACCCAAAGTGAAAAAAAAAAAAAAAAAAAAAACACGACAAGGAATTTCGAGGGTAAAAAAATTGATTTCTTTCACATCCATGTTTGATTAAACTTCTATAATATACATATATTCTTATTATTTATATATAAATAAGTTCTTATTAATATTCTCTTTATTATAAGATTAAATATAAAGTAAGTTGATCGTGGTTAAAATAAGTAAGTTTCTTTCTTATAAGTATGACTAAGTTATATATGAAAATATTTTTAGAACTAAAAAATCTAATTACTTTAAGCTTAGCCAAATATTTAGTATCTCTTACTATTAAAATAAGAAATTTATTTCAGCTCTAATCAATTCAATTTTATTTATTATGAAAGTTTATATATAATTATAAATAAAACATGCATTAAACAAAAATCTAATTTGGTAATAAATTGTTCACATTCCATTAATATCATGAAAGAATATTTGGATAATTGGACTTGGGATATATGAAGCTGGGCTAATATAGATATTTAGGCCAATTTAACTATAAAATCCCTTTTCTTTTACCATGCGGGTTGGGGCAAGGATGGGCTATAGATCTGCCTCTTGGCATGGGCTTATATAGGCATCACAATGATTACTTGTTGATATTGCAGGTAAATTTTCTATGAGATTAGGATATGCATGAGCATTTGCAAAGACTATCATCCTAATACATTAGCATGAATCAAAACAAGTAAATGCACATCACCGACCATCTTAATCATTTAAAGAATAGAACATACCTGTTCGTGAACCATGTAAAAGAAGGCGGATATATAAGAGCCAAAATTGTACTTGCAAGAACCACTTGAGGCAGAATAGAATTTGCCCCCTTCAAAATCTCAACAAAGGAAACCTCCTTTTGATTAAGCAACCAAAATTCAAGTCAAACCAAAAACCACCGTTAGTGAAAGTTCCTAAGAACTACAAATGATAATAGCTTTCAATAGAAATAAATTTCACATGCATTAAGGACTATTCTACTCTAAAAAAGAACACATACGTACTGCTAAATTTTTTCCCTCTCCTAACGTTTGCTCACTCCTCTTCCTCTAAAATAGTTAGAATCCTAGAATCGTGGCCATCTTGAGTTTAACATTTTTTTAGGTTCTTCCGCTGTATAATTTTGTGTCCAACTCTCCCTTTATTTTTGTGGTTGACAATTTGTTGACACTTGATAGTAATTAGCATTTTTCCACTGATTGCTTTTACTTTAGAATTTCACATGCTGCTGACATTGTTAATGAGTTTAGGCCTGCTGTTTCTTTTGCCTTTTGTCTTTCATTTATGTCAAAAAAGGGTTATTTAAGTAAAAGACAATTCAGTCTTGTCTTTGTACTCATGAAAATTTGGCAGTCAAATGCAGTTGAATTGACGTAAATGTTTTCCTCTCCTTACAAGTAAAAAGCCATTATGGTGAGACATCAAATGAAGAGACGGTAAATGATTTGAAGACGAATTATCTTCAACCAAGAGAGAATGAGAGAACTCAAAGAGTGTATGGGAACAGTCAAGGATTGGCATGCGGACCAAGGTGAGCTTAGAGTAACAGTCTTC
>NW_019237821.1:90426-100722 GCF_002742605.1 Olea europaea var. sylvestris | reverse complement strand
TTTTTTTTTTTTTTTGGCCTTTTTCAATTTTGCAAGTGAAACTATTTAAATTAGAGGAGTGACTCTTTGTTTTACTAAAATAACCTTTGTGTCTACTATTTATTGCCAACGCCCATGAAAGAAAAAAAATGCATATGGTAGATATGAAACAAATACAACCCAAACTTTCTAGAATGTTTCTCACACTATTTGGACTTTGTTTTCCACAAATGTTTTTACAACAAATCCTTTTTCACAACTTCACAATACAAAAATTACATAATGGACTTGTCATATGTTAAGTGTCAGGACATGTTCCTCTCTTGCCAAAAATTTAAAAGTAAAGAAACAACATATGACATGTCGGTGTCCCTCTTGTGTTAAAAATTAAAAATATATAAACAATAGAAAAATTATAAATATAAGAAACAACGTGTGATGTGTCAGCTGAAGGGTTCCTCGCATCTCAAAAATTAAAAATATATATAATAATAGGACATTTTATGTGGCTTGTTAGACATGTTTCACAGTGTCCAAAGAGTGTCGATGTATAATACTTGTTGGACACCAACAGTCCACCCTAAGAGGAGTGTCCATGTTATATAAATTTGGACAAAATATTTATTCGGCTTCAGATTCTTTTATCAGGAAAAATAGCTAATATATATTTAAAATTTTTTGAAGCCATGTATACTATCAGAAGCAACTTAGGTGATTAGCACTCTTGGTATTCCTACCTCCATTTGGATGTTCTCTAGTGTTTATCATGTTTCTATTTTCCTTAAATAATTGACATTGCAAGGTGGCATGTAGATAGCATAGCTTCAAAGCATAAGCTCCTCATTAACTTTTCAAAACAAACTAAGCAGTTTCAGTTGCAATGCAAAAGAAAACTCACACCCAAAAAGAAAATCTTAAAAATTGACTAATTGTTAAATGCAACTTATAATTATGGTTTTAGAAATTAGTTCAGAATCCATGTAATCACGCTTAGGGGTTGACAATTTCTCATGCATTGCTAAAGTATGCCCGAATTATTGATAGAAAAAGCAGCTTTTCTCGAGTGCCATTATCAGGCCCATATTTTTTACAAGGAAAGTGAAGCAATTAAGTTATCATATCATCCATAACTAGTTATGTAAACAGTGATTCCAATTTAATATAGGCACTTGTAATCAGTGAAACTAAGACCGCTATATAATCTAACATTGAGTTTCTCCAAGAAAATTTTCTGCAAACAAAAGAATTAAACAATACAAAAGATACCTTCGCCGGTTGGGATGTATAATTAGATGAACTGTCCTTCTCGAGAAAATTTTCTGCCCAACATTTGCTGATTAATGATCTTGAATTCCCACCTATATTTAATTTTTATTAAGAGCGTAAGATGTTCTTATTCTTGTCTTTATGCTTAAAGAACATGCCAACAAAATAAAACACCAGCAAATAGTCACAAATTCTTGAAAACCTACGTCAATTTCCATTAAGAGCATGTTTGGCCTAGCTTCTTCTACGAAAGAAGCTGGCTTATTTCGGCTGTGTCACTCTTGGTACCGCTAAAAAAACCAAAATGAAGCCATTTTTCGCTTTTAAGCTAGGCCAAACATGTACATTAAATTTTATTATACTTGTCTACCAGGATAAGCAACAACACATTTTCAAATCTCAAACTAATATTAATTTAAATACAACAGAAACTCACATGTAGGCACGGAACCCAGATGATAGGGAGGTCCCAACATACGCAGACCTGCAATTTTAACAAAATTAAAGTTAGAAATCATCAAAACATCAAACCAAACTTGATAAAATATATTGATGCTAAAATAAAGAAACCTGAAAAATAGGAGCGCTCTTTTGGGACAATAGTAGTGAAAATCTTGTTGGGTTTAATGCAAAGTTTTATGGGTTTGTGGATCTGGAAATGGTGATGGTGATGGAGTTGCAGGAACTGAGAAGTGGAACTCATATTTTGCGGGAATTTGGAATTAGAGCGAGAAAGTCAAATGTAACTCTCTGTGAAGTAGTTGTCTGTAAAGCAGCTCGACGGAGAGAGAGCATCTAGAAGGTTGGGAATAATTTTGATTGTTTTTGGATTGTACCGTCATGACAGATTGAAAATCAAGCTTTTGAACCAGTGTAGTCTAATTTACGTTGTATTTTTTTATCATTTCTCCAAGGAGAACCAAAATAAAAAAATCAGTTGTCGTCATTATGAAAAAAAAGAGAGAAAGAGGAGATAATATGAGTAGATGAATAAGAACCAAGGGTTCAAAATAAAAGTTACATTTAAAATGAAATAGATCTCTAAATTAGATAAAATTTATTTATGTATCATGATAATATTAAATAATCATCAATAATTATCTTATTATTTTACAACTCTCATCATCTGATAATTATTTGCACAATAACTATACTATTGAAATATTGTTTGGCAAAAGACCCAATGTGACAAAAATGCGAACAAATGACAAAAGAGTAAATATAATTTGGAGTAATAAAATACTATCTTGTTAAAATTAAAAGTTACATTTAAAATGAAATAGATCTCTAAATTAGATAAAATTTATTTATGTATCATGATAATATTAAATAATCATCAATAATTATCTTATTATTTTACAACTCTCATCATCTGATAATTATTTGCACAATAACTATACTATTGAAATATTGTTTGGCAAAAGACCCAATGTGACAAAAATGCGAACAAATGACAAAAGAGTAAATATAATTTGGAGTAATAAAATACTATCTTGTTAAAATCTTGTCAACAAAATCCAGTGAAACTAAGGATGGCAGAGGGTCGGGTTCGAGGCGGGGTCGCCCCCTCGCCGCATAGTGCCCAGCCTCGCCTTGTCAAAGGTGGGACGGAGCAGAGGCTTTCCACAATTGCTCCTCCTTTTTTTTTTTTTAACATTTTCAAAATTTCAAGCTATGCTATAATTAAAGAATAAACTACAAATTCAAATTTTTAAAAATCAAAAAAAAATAATATTCAAACTAACAATTTTTTTCCCCTTCACGGGGATGGCTCAGGGCAAGGATGCCCAGCTCGACTCGAGACCCAAGACAGAGTGGGAACTTACGTCCAACCCCTGCCCCGCCAACCTGTAAGAGCGAATTTTTTTTCAATCTTTAAGTGGGACAAAACTTGATCAAAGGAAAAGACTAAACTATTCCCCTTATTTAAATCTTGTATTAATTCACTATTACCTTGTACATCAATATCTTCAATATTGTAATTTTGCTAAAGTATGTCTGATGTGAACTCACGTAGTAAAGAAGATTACAAAACCTTCAAAAGATTGTCGAACCCAAGAAAGTCAAATTTAATCCCGGTTTATGGATTTGAATCAAGAAATATGAATCAAGCAACCCCCAATACAACGATTTGAACAACCTCTTGATTACACAATTTCATAACTCGCACTCGGGGTTGAACGCCACAAGATGTATGCCTTGAACTTCAAATTGTTCCAAGAACAAATTATTAAAAGCAATAAATTGCCTCTCTTTTTATTTCTCTCAAAGTAATGTTACAAGTTTTACAGTGGAATAAAGAGAAAACATATTTATTCTAGTCCTAAATTCTAGTAAAACAAAAAACAATAATTAAGGATTACAAGAATTTCGCCAAAAAATAGAATTCTCACAAAATAAAAAAATTTGCGGAAAAGGAAAATCTTGGTCTTAATTTTGTACCATGTGACTGCATGGTACATTTTCTTTACAGCCGCATGGAACAACTTGTTGATTCCTTTTTGGTTTTAGTGAGCCACCATGCGACCGCATGGTTTCCAACACTATGCGGTCCATTGTATTACAGTTTTGCCCCATCTTTAATGGCTTGAATCAAGTTGCTCCAATTGATTTCACCCTTCAATCCCAACATGAAATTTGCCTCATTTCTCGTTACAATCAACTTCTCATCGATTGTTGATTGAACTAAGAGCCCCATTGCTTTATTTACCCGCTTTACCTTCAAACGTGTCATCGGTCCACCTTCAATAATCAACAGGTCTTGTCCTGGGCTCGTCTTCATTGTGCTCAACTCTTGATTCACATCGTCCCCTCCCTCTTCAAAATGATTCGTCCTCGAATTTGAGCTTGCATCAAAGAGAGATTAGATACATTAAAAGTTACCGAAACATTATACTTACTTGGGAGATCCAATTAGTAGGTGTTTTCGTTGATCTTCTCAACAACTTAAAATGGTCTATCTTCCTGTGATTGCAACTTCGACTTTCTCTACTCTAGAAAGCGCTCCTTTCTGAAATACACACAAACCCAATCACTTGGTTCGAAGGTTACGTTTTTACTGCCCTTGTTTTGCTTGCGATGCAATGAGTCTGTTCTTGTTCTCGATCTGCATCCTGACCTTTTCATGGTGTGACTTAACGAGTTCAGATTTTCTTTTACCATCTAAGCCATCACGTTCATTCACAGGTAAAGGTATTAAATCCATAGGGTTAGTGGATTAAAACCATCAAAAATTTCAAACGATGAAAATGAAGTAGTGGATTGAATGGCCCTATCATGTGCAAACTATATGAAAGGTAAGTACTCCTCCCAACTTTTCAAATTCTTATTGATCACAGTGCGCAACAATTTAGTCATTATCTTATTTACTATCTCGGTCTGCCCATTGGTTCGCGGATGACAAGTTATAAAAAATAACAATTTTGTGCCTAACTTACCCCCACAAAACCCGCGAAAAAAAACTCAAAAATTTGACATCCCTATCTGACACGATACTCTAAGGAACTCCATGTAAACGCACTTTCTCCTTAAAGAAACAAATCGGCAATGTGAGTGGCATTATCAATTTTTATTACACGGAATGAAATGCTTCATCTCATTAAACTTATCTACTACCACAAAGATCGAATCTCGTCCCTTCTTAGTCCTAGATAAACCCAAAGCAAAATCCATTGAAATATCGACCCACAGTTCACTAGGAGTAAGTAAAGGTATACACAGCCCTTGGGGTAATACCTTAGACTTAGCCCATTTACAGTTCATGATTGAAGTGGCCCACTATGTTTTTGTTTAAAAGGAACCAAACCAATTACGTGTGTCGAATAACCGGACTTGGTTCAGTTTGATTAATTTGGTTGATTTTTTGGTTTTTTTGCCCAAGCATATTCTTTGTGTAGTGATGCCTTTAACATATAGGGCATTTACTTTCAAAAGGTATACTCTAATATGCATGAGACTCTTGAACAAATCGAAAAGAATTGTTTTCTGCATCATCATATTGCTACAGTCATCAAGGTTGATAAAATATCTTTCATGAATACAGTGTTATTTTAATATTGTATAAAACAACATGAGATATTGATGTGATCCAAGAGTCGAGCACAACAAAGACGAGTCGATGTATAAACTGTAAGTTGGTTGAGTGGATATGTAGTCAATGCATAAACTGTAAACGGGCTAAGTCTAGCGTATTACCTTAAGGGCTGTATACACCCTTAAGAAAAATAATAATTAAAAGATAAACCTTAATCTTGTAACTATATTTCGATTCTGTCCAATCTATAATATTGTCGTTAAGTAATAGCAATGAGAATTTTCTCTCACAAGTTTATTTTTTTAATTAAAAAAAGGTGAACACGTAAGTGGGTTGAGCGGATATGTAGCTAATGCGTAAACTATAAACGGGCTAAGTCTAAAATATTACCCCAAGGGCTATATACACGTCTAAGAAAAATAATAATTAAAAGATAAACATTAATCTCGTAACTATATCTCGATTTTGTCCAATCTATAATATTGTTGGTAAGTAATAGCACTGCAAATTTCATTTCACAAGTTTATTATAATATACTTAGCATTTTTTTCTATTCAGGTAGTCCGATTACATAATACAAAAAAGCAACAAGATTTTTATGTATTCTGTTGATCTGCCTCTATTAACCTAATTTTATTTATTAGTCAATAGTTCTTGTAATATAAAATTATTTAGTTCTTCTTTTTAATTCTCGTAATCTAAGTTGACCAAAAACTCAAACGATTTCTTTTAAAAAAAATTAATTTGGACTAAAAGTCCAAACCAACTAAACTAAACTAACCAAATCAAATCAATTCGATTTTGTTTTGTTTGGTTTAAGAGTTAGAATGAGTTGGTTTGAATTAAAATTCGTCCAAACCAATAAATTTGATTTTGGTTTAAGTCGAAACTGACCCACATCAAACTACGCCCAGACTTAACAAAGAATATGTTTCATTAAAATCTTATTAGGAAAAATCTAATGGAAAAAACCCTAATGAAGAAAAAATAGTATATTATTTTTTGAATACGTTTCAAAAGTTGTTTTATAAAAAACCTTGATAGGAAAAACCAATGGGACGAAATCTTGGTCAAGGCAAAGGAGTACAACGCGTATGTACTCCCTCATCATGATATCACTTGAATTATACTTCAAATGTATTAAATCCTTCAAAGATAGTATTAAATTTATATAAGATAAGTTGACTATAATCACATTTATTATAAGTATATCAAATTTCATGTTTTTCACGCTAACAAAATAGGGACTCGTGATTATATCAATCACAATAAAACTTATATATTTATACAAGTCTTCGCAATATTTNTTTTTCACGCTAACAAAATAGGGACTCGTGATTATATCAATCACAATAAAACTTATATATTTATACAAGTCTTCGCAATATTTACTACATAAAGAATTGCACATTTCATATTACGACTTACTTCTTCCATTTTCATTTCACATAAGCATATACCTTTAAGTGTTCGTACTGTAGATTTAGAAACTTCAAAATTTTCTAGTAGGTTCAATTTTACTAGAATCATGTCCAGAAAAGCTTCAAATTTTTCTAATAAATTCTTTTATTAGGATCGCATTATTTTATTTGGCGAATCATTACTTCAATCGATGACAAATTTATTTCGATATCATCGCTATTCATAATATG
Organism: Olea europaea var. sylvestris; assembly: GCF_002742605.1. Lineage (NCBI taxonomy): Eukaryota > Viridiplantae > Streptophyta > Magnoliopsida > Lamiales > Oleaceae > Olea > Olea europaea. The sequence goes on along the minus strand of NW_019237821.1, from coordinate 93,792 downwards.
GTGCAGTACATCAAGTACAAAAATGTTGTCGAAAATTCTTTTCTTTTCGATTCTATTTCATTTTTATAATGACATAACTTATTAAAATATCTCAATTTTCAACATAATAGGTACCTGAACCTTTTCTGAAATTTTATAATTTGTTATGTCTAAAATTCATCAAGAGTGTCAGTCTCTTTAATGGAACCATATTTGTTAATTGCTTTATCTTCGTTTGAAGATTTTTATTAGAATAGAATCGAATATCATCATCCTTCGAAGTTACCATAAATTTATCAAATACAATATTAATGACTTGTCATTCCATCAATCAGTTTATGTTAGAGCATTTAAAGCTGGTGTATATATATGATATTGTTAATTTCTTTGGTCAGTAAATACATCTAAATAAATTATCTTTTGAATTTCTGATTCGAATGGTCTTTTGTGAGGATTTAAATAATGATACATTTGTATATTATTTTCAATTTCTTAATTCATCTCTCTAATGCTGAGAAAATTATCCGATCAAATAGACAATTAGCCAATTGCTTTATGAAATACCATCTGTTAGGGTACGAGATATTATATAAGTATTCAAACTACTCATTTATTCTCAACATTAATTACTTTCCATCTCAGTACATTGTGGTGGATCAAATTATATATATATATTGTACTATCAAAATAGATGGATGAAAAAATTAGGTTTAACCAAAAGCTAAGTTATAATTGGGAGAACTATGATGTTGACATAATGCTTGATAGCAGTCCCTAAACAGAAATGAGAAGCACTTTATTTTCAATTAAATTAATCGAAGCCATTTAACAAACAATGGTGTTAGACCATTTTATCGATATCTCAATTAACACTTACTAAAATGTTGAGATTTATGTCTACTAGCATTAACAAGACATGGTCTTTATTATATAATCTGAAAATTATACTCATAATTTAAATTTTGAGCTTTGATTTCAAAAACTTCACGTTGCGACACCATGCAATTATCACTATATATCAAATCTATTATATATAAATAATTTTTAGATGGTCAACATAGAGAATGATGTGATCCCATTTATCACCCTAATTGATTCTTAGAAATATAGAGAATTCAATTATTATTCAGATAATGACGATCAAAGTCCAATTTTCAATAAAGAGAACAAACATCAAACATGAATTCTCGTTCCGCGTCGTTATTGATTCAGTGATGATCCATCTAGTAATGCCAAACAAATTGAACTCCTAGTTCAATATAAGATATAATTCAATTATTTAATTTCGAAAAATATGATTAAACATTATATAATCATGTAATGATTAAGTCTACGTAACGTAAGTCAAATGTTCTCCTTCAGATATAAACACTTATTCATAAATAGCATATGATATATTCTTCAAAACATGCGTTATTTTAAAAGCACGTTGTATTTTATTATTGTTTCTTTAAAAGCAATAATAATATTCTTCTGAAATTTTGAAATCGTAGTGTAATACTTTCAAGAGCAATAACATATTATTATTTAAAATAATAAATTGTATAAGAATATACTCTTCGAGAGTAAAAGCATAATTTTATATTAAATCTTATTTAATTATGCCCTTCAGGAATAAGTAAAATCTAACTAGAATATTAATATTAGTTTGCTACTTTAGGAGTAACAATGTTTTATAATAAACAGATATACAAGTTTTAACTTCATGAAATATACTCGTATTAAAAAGAATAATAACGAGGTAATTAATTGAATGATAAACAAGAAGCGGAAAAAAATGATTACAGTAATTGGATATGCATAATTATGATTATTGGACAATTTGGTGATTGAATTTCAAAAATTTGGATACAAATAAAATTGGGCAGAAACCAATATGCTTTTCGATAATGAAGATTAATTAGGCAGAAATCAATACATGAAAATTAATTATACATGTAAGCTACAATAAAAAATAAAAATAAAAATTGTATGATTCGAGATTGGCTATATAATTGTACATGTTGATAACATGTTATGCAAAAGAGAGGAAAAGAAAAAGATAATATGGATCAATATACATTTGTATATTATTAAGAAACAATACCATATATTTATAGAGTTCAAATAAGAGTTATAATTGGAATGAAATAAATTTTATAGACTAGACAAGACTTATATATGTATCATGATAATACTAAGTAATCATAACTTTTTTAAAATAATTATTTTACAAGATAAAAATTATATTATACATAAAAAATTTGGTTTAATTAAAAATAAAATAACTAAAAATTCACTTTTATATAAAAATTCGTTAAAAAGTAAAAATACTACAAAAATCGCTTATAAAATATAAAAAGTAATAAATTAGCTTATACATAAGAGTAAAAAATATCATTTACAAGTAAAAATTCATACAATAAATTATAAATTGAATTTTTCGCTAAGAATATGTTTGATTGCGAGAATGTTGCATGAAATTCACATGAGAAAAAATAAATTTGAGGAAATTCAATTGCCTAGAAATTATTTGTATGGAAAGTATCAATTAAATTCATTTGATAAATTTTATTTTTATTCTAGAAAATATTGTACTTATCCATTCATTATTAGTAGGTAGATGGGAGAAAGGGGGAGGATGAGAGAAAAAGAGAGAATGAATTAATTGGAAAATAAAAATGTACTTCCCCTGAAGAAAATTTTTTCCTTGTTTTCAAGGAAAATATGATTACGTAACTAAAAGTAGGAAAATAATTTATTTGGAAAAAAATATCAATAAAAAGCACAAAAGTAAGAATTTAAGTGAAAAAGAAATGACATTTTTCATTAAAAATATTACAATCAAACGCGTTCTAAGTGACATACACATTTACTCCATATTGTTTACACAAACGTATATTTTTATATACCGTCATATATGTAATATTATAATTTTAATAAAAATTAAAATTGTTGAATAATAAACTCTCAATCATTGGTTGAATTATTTTAAAAATCATTGCCAAACAAGCTAAAAATCATTACTTTATAACAAACATAACTGATACCCTGAAACTCCCAAGCAAGCCCTAATGAGGGCTGCATGTACAAGAAAGAAGTTATAGAGAAAGAGTAGGGATATAAATTATAAAAATTTAAATGAACTATTGGAGTAACTGCAAGTGATATTGAATCAATGAGTAATCATAACAACTAGCAGGTAGTGAGTTGCACAGATTTTGGAAAATATTAACTGTAATTAATTTGGCAATCAATTATCAACAATATACTATAAATACTTTTACGATGTACCCAATATACATGCAAGGAAAAGTTAAAAATATTCTTCTTCACGTATATGTTTTGAACATCACATAAACAAATCTTCTTCACGTATATGTTTTGTACCCAATATATACATGCAAG
>NW_019237821.1:62292-90072 GCF_002742605.1 Olea europaea var. sylvestris | reverse complement strand
GATTTTAATCCGCGATTTACCTTTCGACATTATAATAATGTATTGAACTTAGTTAAATATAAGTGTAAACGAGAACTAATAATATTAAATTTTAAATTACATTCATATTTACTATGGAACACATGACTAAATTATTTTCAAAAATTGGTTGCTAAAAGATATTAATAAAACAATTACATCTTTCTTCATTTTTATTTACCTTTTCTTGTTTGATATTCATATTGTTATATAGCGGTTCGTAAATGTAAAGTTACATTATATTATTATAGTTTAGTTAAAACTCATTTTCGTTTTGCTAGTGAGATGTAAAGTAAAATGAGTAGTACTAGTTAGGGAACTTTAATATTTTTCACACAATCAATACGTTTTGTCATTCATTCTTTTCAAATAAAAAACAAGTTCATTAATCATTTAGACACACAAACAATCATTTTTCTATTTAAACCACAACTCACAAGTGTATAATAACTTCAAAAAATAAATAAAATAAAGAACAATGGAAAATGGCCAGAGTAAAAATCTAAAACTTATCGAAAGAGAAGAAAAAAAGAAGCGATTCAAGTAAATATTAATAGACTAACAGTAAAAGCGACTGTTGATTCGTTCAGCGGTTGTAGACAAGCGTCAAATATTAGGGAATTAGAGCTTATATTATGGTTTCTAAAACTTTAGATGTGATTTACTGATATAATTTTGTTAAATTATGATTTGGATTATTGAAAATATATGTTTTTTTTTTTTCATTTCATATGATTTTAGAATAATTTTAGTTTAGTTTAGATATCAGGTGAGAACATATATTGTGAACCTATTAAATCATATGTCAATAATGATAAACATAATTTACTTTCTATGATTATTTCAATAGGCCAATTGTAATTTATATTGTTAAATTGGTATTATTTTGAAAAGTGAAAATTGTAAAAATTTTAAGTTAATAAAATTAATTTTTTAATTAAAAAATTTAAAAACGGTTCGGTTTGATTTTGTGCGACTTTTGAAAATCAAACCATTTTGAAGCGGTTTGGTTTGGTTTGAGGAAAAAGAAATCACAGGTCCACGCGGATCCGAACTAATGGTTTCAACTCAACGATTTCGGTTCGGTTTGCGGTTTCGATGTTTCTTTGTGCAACCCTATGATATAGCTTTAAAATATTTATATAATATTCTGTAATTATAAATTTACGATTTATTATATCGTGCTCCGTTCTTCTAAAATGACTAGTAATTTTTTAGGACAAATATTATTGAATTCCGCGAAATACATGAATAATTAAGAATAATAATTATTGTGATTGAAATTAATACTTGATTTTGACTAAATAAATTAAAAAATTATCACTAACTTTTTATAAACTCGAACAAATGTTGAATATTCGTTAGATGCCAATACATTAAGGTCGGATTGATGTAGATAAAATATATAACTTTAGTAAATTTTATTTAAAGTTGATAAAATGCGTGGTTAAAATTTTTAAATATCATGAAATGTATAGTAAAAACTTAATATTAATTTTAAACTTTAATGAGATTTTGTAGCTCAATATCAATCTATCACATCAAATGATTACATCGTTCTTTACTTTTAACAGCATTATTCATTCATTAACTAATCATTTCTGCATAAAGTCATTTGTACAATATTTATGCACAACTTGGTTAATAGCAAGTGTGTTGAAAAAATTCTGGCCATTGATTTTAAAAACAATTTTCCAAATAAATGGATTTGATGTTTACGAACTCATAAATTATAAACCAGGTTGTAAAAGAAATGGATTTTTCCTCTTGTACACTGCTGGTACCAACTTTGTGTACAGCCCTCTCACAATGTGAGGGGGTCCACATAAATATTATATTTGTGGACCTCCTCATTGTAAGAATGGTGTATGGGTAAATTGTTGTACACCCAGCAAGTGTCAAAAGAAATTGTACAAGAAACATGATTCAATCATGACTTGTCGTGACTTTCGCTAACCTTCAATAATCCTCGTGTACAAGGATTAAGCCCCTGTTTCGTATTAATTTTTCACCCAAAAAAATTAATTTTTTGATCATTATTTCACTATTTCAGTCGTTATTTTTGACTTCTTCACTTACAGGTGGGATCCATTTTTCTCTCTAACGGTAAAAAAAAAATCAATTCTCATAATCACTACCAAACGGGTCTAAATTCATAAAAGTTCTACAAGGCCCTTATATTGGATGGTGGACCCCATGTGAATATTTTATTATATTAAATAAACTATCTAATATCTATTCCACTGTTGTGTATAATCTGTAACACTTCTGTAAAAATTTTCCCCGTAGATATATACCGATTCATAGTCCTCAAAGAACCAGTCTAGATGTACAGAAAATTTGTTTACAGGACTTCTACAAACAACACACAATAATGGGATGGATGGTCTATTTTTTATAATAAAATATTCACATGAGGTCGAAAATTCTATGAAACTTTTAGCAATTATTGTTCGTGGAATTACTCTTCCTCAAAACATAAACAGTTGTCCCACAAACTTCTCTGTAGTGCCGCACTCTCGCCACTGTCCTCCAACAACTTCAAGCTTTTCCACGAACCGCGTGGAGTGCTATTGACACTACTAAATGTTATCCTTCGATTATCCTAATTAATGAGAGCTAATTAATCTACCCATTTCATAATGAATAATATCATTTAGTATCAGTTGTACTAAAATATCGATTTAGATATCTATATTTTATAAGTTATATTAAATGAATCATGTGACTTTACATTTAAATGAATTAGTCATTTAATGTCACGTAATCGTAACCTAAATTGGTATTTAATATTATTGATGATAAATAATATTACTCATTCATAAGATCCATTATTATTCCTTTTTATAAATTTATTATTACATCATGCTTGGCCCTTATTCTCTCAAATTCATTTTCAATTACAAGTTTCATGGTATTCACAATATTTATTAAATTTTCAGCTATACATTTCGTAAATTTTTTATCGAAATTTATTAAAATATCGATCTTTAGCTAAACTAAATGCAAGCTTTATAATTTGTCAAATAAAAGCTAATTTTCATCATTGATTGCCAAACACGACTTTTGCATATTAGCAATTAAGTTCTATTTTTATTTTTTTATTTGCAAGTACTTGTAAAAATATTGTTGATTATATCAAAGAGATTAAGAATGTTTTTAATTTCTTTAGGGAGGAATTTTTTTATTTTTCAGGTAATTCACTATTTCTTTCTCTCTTTCATCTATCACTTTCACTCATCTATCCACCAATAAAAAATGTGCAGATATAATATTTTCTAAATTAAAAACTAAATCAATCAAATAATTAATAATTTTCTCAAAAATAAGTTTTAGATAATTGAATTGCCTAAAATTTATTTTATTTCCATGCAAATTATATGCTCTCAGTTAAATGCACTATAATTGATTAAAAAAAATTCTTTATTTCGTGTCAAAATTACATCGTGGACTTGAAAATTGAAATGTGGTCAAATTTAAAAGACTTTGCAAAAATAGTAATTTTTGCCCTGATTTGGTAATCATTCTTTCAAAATTTATTTTTTTCTCATACTTATTTTTAATCATATATTTTCAAAATAAAATATTATTCGCTAAAATTCAATTTTTTCCCTTTTTAATTACATATTCTTCTAAAATTTACTATTAAAAAATTCATTCTTTCCAAAAAAATGTATGTCTTTTATTAAAAATAAAATGCCCAATTTTTCAAATATGGTCAAACTCTCTATATGGATAAGATTCCATAGTTAATCCTCAGTTTGGCCCCTATTAAATTATGATTCATTTTTTCTTTCTTCTTATCGATCACACATTCTCCAATAAAAATTATTACACGAAAACTCAAAACTTTTTTTTTCAACAACAATTTATTTAAAAACTCTATTCCATAAAGGAAAAAGCCTCAAGTACAAGGAATTCCTTATCGAATTCATACAAACATTGACATGACGGAACCTGATCCTTTTTTTGGTTTTTTTTTTTCCATTTTTCAATTATTTCACGTCATGTGTTGTCTGTCAAAAATTTTTGTTCTTATTGCATGATTTTTCCAAAAATTATAATCTCAAATAATAATGGTCAAACAAGGGCTAAAAAGGCTGGTGCACAATTCTGGAATCCAAGTCAATAGCTTGTAAAAGAAGCTTTGTAAGTGATGCGCCATAATTATCGAATAATACTTGTTAGAGAGAGAGAGAGAGAGAGAGATTTTTAATCTATTAACTTAAAAATTCGAAATTGAAATCTCGAAATTATCTTGTAGAAAATAATACTTCAGATTACACCCACAAACTTAAACATAGATTTTAGTTGAAGTGTAAAACTGAAGTCTAAGTGTCGAATTATGCTGAAAAACTCGAAATGGAGATGAATCTCGATTTTTTTAGAAACTTCAAGTTGCACGAATAATTAGACTAAGCTCTTTATTTTAGATAGATATTTAAAGTTCAAAATTTGAAGAATCTCAAAATGTTGTTAAATGTCAAATTTCATATAAATTTTAAATTGTAAAATCTCAAATATTATAGCAGATTGAGTTATATATATAGAGAGAGAGAGAGATTGAGTTATATATATATATATATATATATATATATATAGAGAGAGAGAGAGAGAGAGAGAGAGAGAGAGAGAGAGAGAGAGTTGAACATAAGAAATTGAGTGCTATTCGAAGGAGGTGATCAAATATTAGGCACGTTTGAAGTTACAGAGCCTAGCAAACTTTTGCTACCCAAATGATCATTGAACTTTGTAAAAAGTTTTTAAGGGATCACTGAATTTTAAAAATCACCTAAATTGTCACTGAATTTCGCAAAAGGTTTCTACGGGATCGCTGAATTTTAAAAATCACCTAAATTCAATGACCACTGGAAAACCTTTTTGCAAAGTTCAGTGATCTTGTGGAAATTTTTTACAAAGTTCAGTGACCATTTAAGTAATTTTTAAAGTTCAGTGATCGCGTAGAAACCTTTTACAAAATTCAGTGACCATTTAGGTGATTTTTAAAATTCAATGACCCCTTGAAAACTTTTTATAAAGTTCAGTGACTATTTGGACAATTCACTCTAGTTTTGTATAACAAACTTGAGATTTACCTAACAAATTTGAGGTTTGTTCAGTATACTCAAATTTTTTATAGCAAAATCAAGATTTAACCTGTAGATGTCTACAAAATTTGATATTTACCAAGTGAAAGCTCATCGTTTCACCTATCAAACTACATATTACGTACAATACCTAGTTCATAATTCTCTTCACTCTATCAAAAATTATATTTTTCAAAGTTCAACCATTACATCAAACAATCAATTCTAATCTCGGCATTTTAACGCCACATTTTTTGTCCCCTAAGTTAGAAAATGCATAAAAACGTGAATATTCAAAATCACCAAAAAAAAAAAAAAAATCAAACAACAAGAAATATAGTGAAAAATCTGCATATTTTGATCCGTATTTTTGGATTAAACAATGCACAAAAATTATCCAACAATCGATTAGCAAATAGTTCCCTAAAGTTTATATTTTTTAAAATTTTACCACAAAAAGACTTCAATATACAAGAAGAAAAAGGCTGGCAAACAAGAAATAAATGAAACCCTACTGACTCCAGGATTCTACGCCATAGATTTTGATGAAATGGAGCAGCTCTTTAACATAGAATTCAACAAGAATTTGAATATGTCTGAGTTTAAGTCTTTGTTGTAAGAATTCAAGATGATTTCAACCAAACTCATTTTGTGAGGAACAAAGAGTTCAAGTAGGTTCAACTAGTGCACATTGCACATGGGCTAGGCAGAAATGCTGGGGCATATAATGATGAAATTTATGGAAGCCCACTGTTGTAGAAGGTGCAGCGTGACGTGACAACTCAAAATGGGTGGTCCACGATGGTTAGAACTATAGTCGGCGCCAAAATTGACTAAAAAAGGCAGTGTGCTGCACTCCACTAGCTACATTTGTCGTATAAATCTGTTATTTGTTAAATTGGTTAACAGGAAAGTGTTTGGGGGTTGATGGCAACTCTTTGTGGTGTAAGCTCCGATGCTTTAGGTGGCGGTTGGTGAGATAGAGGCCGATGACACCATGAAGTCTCCAAAATAATGAGTTGGGTGGGGCTGGATATATGAAGTTATTGTTGTTTTTTGGCCTTTTTTTAGTTTCGATTTTTAATTATTTGTTTGAGACTTATTTGTAATTTTTTTGAAAAAACTGGGCCTATGATTGCAACGAGTTCTTAATTTTTTATTTTATTTCCTCTTTCTTTTATTTAAATAAAGAGCGTATATTTGTTATTTTATATATTTTTATTGAGAAAATGGATAAAAATGATATTTTTCACAATGAAACATGAAGATAGATGTGAAAATGCTAAAAATTGAAATGTAGGGACGTCTTGAATATTATTATAAGGACGTTTGTGCTAATAAGCCTTTTGAAAAAGGACCAAGAATTAAAACCTTTAAATTTTGGCCACTTTTCATAATAGGCGGTCAAATAGGACACTTCTAGGATCGATTGTGGTACATCTACGTAATAAATTAATAACTTACATAATAGTTTACCAACAATTGATGTGACGAAATTTAATTGAATCAAAATTTTATCAATCAAATAACTTCTCCATTTACATTTCGACTTCTTACTATTATGTAAAACATTATATATAAATAGTTATATACAAGTCCTCCATATCAATTCAAATTATATTTTCGCTTGTTTTCCATTATTTGCCGATTAAAATGAAAAATATGACTGTTATCCATCACATCGAATCCCAATATTTGATTTTTTATCTCTTGCATAAGGCTCGTAAATATTATATTTTTTATTTTTATTTTTACATTAATGTATATCAAACAAGACCTATATTTGACTTATAATTAATTAAAGTAAGCGTGATTATTCACTGATCAGTTATTCTCACAGACTTCTTTTCCGTCACGTCACCGTACATAAATACTCCCACTTTCTGTGAGTATATATGCGTATGTCCTCCGCTATTATTCAATTTTTTTCACAAGGGGTTGGTTTGTCGGTCAATTTATACAAAACCCGGCAATTGTAAGTTTAATGCAATTAATTTAATTGGAAATTAGGTTTTGATTTGGTGGGTATGACTTATAATGGTACGATTGAGGAACCTAGAGGGGATTATGTGAATTTGGAGGAGGGTTTTGATGGAGGGGCCAACGGGGAGGCATCGACGTCATCGGGCTGCGCCGGAGGCGAAGGAGGGTGGTGCTGGTCGTTGTGGTGGTGGTTAAAGCTGGTGTTGTTGGTGACATTTTTAGGGGTCTTGGCTGCTGTCTTCTGTAAATGGGTCGGGCCATTTTTCATGGACAAGGTAATTTTCCTTCTGGGTAATACCTTGAATGTTGATCACTTCTATGGCTTTCTGAATTTGGTTTTTAGGTTTTTTCTATTAGAGCGGTTAAATTATTAAAAATTTATTTTACCTTTTGTCCGACTGTTTCTCACTGTCAATCATTCACATTTTTTAGCTTGTAATGCAATAATATATTTTATGTTTATTCAAGATTTTAATTTTGGGAGTTTTGGGAGAATGGAAAGTTAATAGATGAATGCTTACATTATGGGAAAGGTTATTACAGGAAGCAGAGTTGGCTTGGGGAAGAAAGGTGATGTGGAAGTAGTAATATCAGCCGTTCTTTGTTAATATGGACAAACGAAATCATAGAATTCTAGAAGGAACGAGGAAGTAAGCTTTATTATCGGGAGGGCAAAATTCCTAGTGTCACCATGGGTCTGCCAAGTGCTTGATTTTCTTCCTTTTTTTTTCTCCAATTGGAAAGAAATTCTTTGTTGTTGATATTAGTTTTGTGTATAGTGGATACGTTGTGATCTTGAATTTGTTAATTCATTCCTTTCATTCTTATTGGTAGGCATTTGTATATGTGGCTTAAAAATGAGCGCGAAAGAATCTATATCTATTAGATTCCAAATTGAGAAACTTGCTTGGTTTTTTCTCTTTGCATAGTCTAAGTGATGCTAATGTCTCAGCTGATTTGCATGGCTATAAAAGCCAAAAGGAAGTGTATATTGTTTGCCTTTCATTATAATCTCTTTATAATTTAAAGGTCAAAGTGAAACTTTAATTTTAACTACACATCTTGTAGGACCCACAACCATTACCCACTTATTAACCACTTATTTCTATGACATTATAAATTCAGCAACTTAGAACGAAACCAAACAAGCACTAAATACAATTTAAGTGTGTTTCATTTGAAACAGTAGTTAAGGGAAAGCAACAATCAGTACGAAGGGAAGGAATGGACTAGACAGATTAGTTATGAAGGAAATGGAGGGCAATGGAGGCGTACTACTGATAAAACCTATATTGCAATCCATTGAATCATTCCATTTCCTAGCCCTTGACAAGGCCAAAACACAAGTCGAAGATTTCATTATTTCCCACAAATTTCTTCCCCTTAATTTGAATGGATTCTGAGACTTGCCTAGCGCGTTTTATAGAGGTTATGAAAATTTTAATTACTCTACATTCTTCCTTAACATATTTTATTATGTGAATGACATTGTGAATAAACGTTTAATGTAAATCAAGCAAGAAGCTTGGATGTGGTTTTGTACCATTTAAATCAATGATCATGGTTCCCTCTGGTCATATTGCTTTCTAACTTCATTTTTCTTTTCTCCAGGAAATTCTTCCCTTAATTCATTGGGAAACGAAAACATTCAGCACACAAGTCCTGGCACTTCTAGTCTTTGGTTCTGTGGCATTATTTCCAATCCTACTTTTACCTTCTAGTCCTTCGATGTGGGTTGCAGGGATGACTTTTGGATATGGGTATGGTTTTCTGCTGGTCATTGGATCAGTTGCAATTGGTGTCTCTCTCCCATATTTCATTGGTTATCTGTTCCGTCATAAAATGCATGTACGTGCCTTTTATAAACTGTTCTGTTCCTACAATGAGCTACCTTTGTTTGCCACATTATAGTATATGTGGATCTAATCATTTCCTCTTCTTATAGATGTGGTTAGAGAGACATCCAAAGAAAGCTTCCATCATAAGATTAGCTGGTGAAGGAAATTGGTTCAATCAAGTTCGAGCTGTTGCATTGATTAGGATTTCTCCCTTCCCCTATGTCATATATAACTACTCTGCTGTGGCTACCAGTGTTGGGTATGGTCCATACTTGTTGGGGTCAATTGTCGGAATGGTTCCAGAAGTATTTGTTGCACTCTACACGTAAGAATTTCTCTCTGCCTCTACTTTTATCCATCTGCCTACCATATGTCCTCCCCTAATCTCATATCTCCCCCTTAAATTAAGTATGGTGAAATTGCAAGCGCACTTTTGTTTGTAGCGAGCTGATGTTGTTATGAAACACAAACCTACCTTGTACAATTGTTCATGTACATCCAAATTCATCACATTTGTTTATTTAGGTAGGTTCGTACATAGATTTTCCACTGTCTTCTTATTGTTCATTATCTCTTAATGATGTATGTAATCATAAATTTCTTCTTTGTTTCTGATGCTGATGTTACTACCAATTATCTTCTTGTGTTGCTAACCACTTGCACTAAGGACAACTCATTTATTATTATTATTTTTTTAATTTTTCTTTCCGCGTTACAAATGGAAGCATACAATCTCTTTAAGCTGGAAGTTAAGCAGACCGCACCATTATTTTTTGTTGAACATTTAAATCGGTGGTGATGGAAGTGTGTAGGAATGTTATCCATTGCCCCCACACCAAGGTCGTTTTGGCAAAGAGCAGCAATAGTCCTAGTGTCAATCTCTGCCACTAACTGCCTGCTGGCAACCATGCAGGAAAATGTTCACGTGTTTAGCTGTGTTGTATTCTTTTCCTTTTTATTTGGTGTAATTGTGCTTTAAGTGATGTTCACATTCTTTGATGCCTTCCATTCTGCTAGCAATGTCTGCGATGTTTTGTTGCTTATGATAACTCAGACAATAAGCTTCCATAAAGACATGCCAAACCCCTACAGGATTTGGTTGCTTTGTAATGTGTTTCTGTTTACTGTCCAACACGGCAAATTATCACTTTATGTTATGTTTTTTAGGGAATGATGGAATTTTTCATTTTGTAGTGGCATCCTGATAAAAACCTTGGCCGATGCATCCAGTGATCAGCACTCTTTGTCAGCATCAGAGATAATTTTCAATGTGATCGGATTTTGCATCACGGTGGCTACAACAGTGGTAATCACATTGTATGGCAAAAGGCGGCTCAATGAACTGCAAAGGGATGAGGACCTATTGCAGTGATCTTAGGATTTCTGCCTGGACAAATTAAGCTGGAGAAGGCAATGCCACCTCACAGGACGAGGTCGATATGGATGCATAGAGTGTAAGGGAAAAAGGAAGCTTACACGACTAATATTGGCACTCTGAATGTAGGATTGGTGGTAACCAGTAAAACCATTTATAGTTACTTTCTCCTTCATTGTAGAACATATATGTATATAATTGAAATCCCATATTTTTTAAGGGTTAAATTGCTGTAAACTTGGCTTTGCAAATTAATATTGCAATTTGATGGTAGTAGGTCTTGTAAATGTTATCTGGCTTTCCTTTTTCTGAGATGTGCTGTTGAGATCGAATTACTATTTTCAATGTGCTTGTTAATGTTTCCTACCACTCGAATTCACCCTGAAATTCCTTGACATAAAAGCATCTATCTAACATTACATGGTGACATGTTGAAATTATTAGGTAAAATTCTGTGAGGGGTTTCTAACCTTTCATAGACGTGACTACCTATTTTTCTATCCACCTATTTACTGCATTTATGTTTCCAACCTTCTAAAACCGTGGCTATATGTCCACAATTAACAAAGCAAGTGGATATGTTTTATAAACACTGAGGATCTATTCGGATTTCTAAATGAAAGTTGAACAAGTAATGTTATTTATCACAATTTTTGTAGGATAGAGTTATCCAACTTGAGTTACGAGAGCACGATTTATTATTATTATTATTTTTTTAAGTCAATTATTATCTAGACCGATAATGATATTAAAACTGGAAAATATTATTCTATGAAGAACGTTTAAATTTCTATTAATTTTATATCAAATTCCTGTTATGGTCTAATCTATTGCGCCAAGAAGCATCCTAAATGTCAACTCTTTACGTTTTATTTTTCAATCAAGAATGTATGAATAGGATTCAAAGCCAATAAAATATGATAGAGTATGTCGCAAATCACAACCAAGAAATTGGAAAAATTGAACCTCTCTAGTTTATTGCTTGAGGATTAAGTCAATCCTCCAACTGTTGAAAAGAAATAAGTTGGTTCTTAATGCCATAGTTGAAAGTTGAAAGCTATACAAATATGTGCTTAATTGGTATGAGACTCTTGCGACGTCTAACTTTATGAAATGCATCTTGACTTGTGCTTAAGAATATATGCATATTTTAACGAGGATCATATGACAATTTAACACATATATTTGGACATTTTACATTTAAAGAGATTATCTTACATCAGTAACGAAAGACTGACAATTAAGATTGAAGACAAAGATTTCAATGCCTGCTCTCCGTGGTGAGACAGACCCTACAAAAGGCACATTGAGTCATTGAAGATGAAGATTTCTCGCAAACAAACAGAATGCGTTCTTCTATTTTTATATTAATAAGCATCAAAAAGTACAGTTATTAATTGAATTGTCACACCTGCTTCTCTTTCCAGCCAAGCCAGGCAATATTTCATTTATCAATCTCCTTTTGCCAACCAGCCAACAGCAATTCTTTTTCTAGAAGCGTGTTTATGTGTAAATCTTTCACTGCACCTAATTCTTGAACTCATCAACTCAAACTAGCCCAAACGCTCTAATGATGCAGAACTCTTATTTCATTGTTAACCAGAGAAAGATCCCAAAAAAATACCACAAACTCTGTCTTTTTACCATGCCCACAAAATGTGCTTCGATTTCTTCCTATTTTCTCCAAGATTGAGGATTTGAAATGTTACCCTTTAACAAATATACATCAAAGAACTCATTTGTTCGTGTTTTCATCATTGTATATGCAAAAGCAGAGACCAAATGTTGTAGGCCTGGATCCAGCAAATATAATGCTGGTGTGTTGTTGGTAACATGAACAAAAATAGAAATAATTATTCATTATCTTATTTTGTTGTATGCATTCTGTTTCTTGAGTTTTTGACAGAATTAGTCTCACCAATAACTGAAAAGAAAATGTTTCTTCATTTCAAGGATAACATTTCAATTGACCCCTTTTTGAGTTTGAGTTCTTGAGATCAAAATTAGAGTTCCTGCAGAGATTATAAAGGTGTATCTTGTAATTAAGATGGAAATGTGATGAGAATTGTGTAATGTAATAATAGTCCTGGTGGGGTTTTATCTCCTGCCTTTTCTGGATTAAAATCTTTTTTGAGGATAATCAATTTGTTTAGGAATAAATTACAAGGAAATATTCCTTTGGAGTATGAAGGGATTGATGCATTATGGAAGATTAATTTAAGCTCCAAAGCTTTATCTGGGGTAATCCCAAGATTTTCTTGGGAGACTCGCCAAATATAAGTTTCTTGATTTAACAAGAAATTGGTACAATGGGGAGATTCCTTCAGCTTTGTTCAAGAGTACAACGTTAGTTTCTTTAGCACATAACAATATTTTGGGTGCAATCTGTGTCGATTAGTAATTGTAAGAATCCTGATAGGATAGATTTGGCTTTTAGCAGTCTCAATGGAGAATTGCCTGAAGAAACTTGTGGCATTTCAGTGGTAGTGTACTTCTTGGTGAGGAGTAAAGTGATATCAGGAAGTGTTCAAGTCTTCATGATAATGTTTCTGCGAGTAGAAGCTTGGAGCTTTGGATCTTAGTAGCAATATATTTACAGGGGCACTCCTTTTGCGATTCTTGGATCGATAAATCTTACCTATTTTAATCTTATGTGGAAGGGTTTCATGGGGAAATTCCGGAACTGTGAGTCGAAACATCATCACTGGCTGTTATGTGTTTACATCAACTTTTATTAGGATTCAACTGAAAAAACTCTGAAAAATGCATGCAGAGATGTTTCAGGGAATTCTTTGGAGGGAGGCATTCCACAAAATCTTGCCAACATGACATACCTCAGTAACTCTTGACCTACATCATTCTTTGGATTTATCAGAAGATTTTATATTCGATTCAATTCCTTTTACACTCAAGAATTTGAAAAACCTAACTCATTTCGACGTGTTACAACATTTCTGGTGCTATCCATTCGATTCCAAGCATGACTGAGGTTGTTTAGGCTCGAGTCCATGAGTAACGGTCTGGAATCATAACTAGTGTAGGATACATTAGTTAATTTGGTAAAGAAATACACACAATATTCTTTTGCAATTCCAAGCTGAGTTACCATTATCAACTGTAATCCTGCTATAAAAACATTCCGTTGTAACTTAACAGAAGAAAAAGAAGTTAAAATCTTATTCTTTTCCAGTTCAATCCTATATTGAGTGCCAAATTATGCTCATTGCAAAATTTTGGCTCATCCCATTATAAAATATGCACATATAGCGTGTTTAATAAAGAAAAAAATACCCAAATTTTCAAATATGGTCAAACTCTTCATATGGATAAGATTCCATGGTTAATCCCCAGTTTGACCCCCATTAAATTATAATTCATTTTTTCTTATCGATCACACATTTTCCAATAAAAATTATTACACGAAAACTCAAAACTTTTTTTTTTTTTTTTAACAACACATTATTTAAAAACTCTATTCCATAAAGGAAAAAGCCTCAAGTACAAGGAATTCCTTACCGAATTCATACAAACATTGACGTGACGGAACCTGATTCATTTTTTTTGGCGTTTTTTTTTTTCCATTTTTCAATTATTTCACGTCATGTGTTGTCTGTTAAAATTTTGTACTTAATTTTTCCAAAAATTATAATCTCAAATAATAATGGTCAAACAAGGGCTAAAAAGGTTGGTGTACAATTCTGGAATCCAAATCAATAGCTTGTAAAAGAAGCTTTGTAAGTGATGCACCATAATTATCGAATAATATATATATATTTTTTATATCCAGGTATCCCAACTTACACCAGACTAAATTCTGGACCACCAAAATCCTTGCCCCTAGAATCTTGAAGGGGGTAAATCGCGGGTTATGCCTCAACTGGATCACAGGTTCCCCTCATTGCATGTACATTTCTGCGCACAAGAGATCCTCCTTCACAGTGATTGCTCCATACCAAATATTTGGCCGCAGGTTCCCACCAAGAATCGAACTCTCTACCCTACCGCTGGAAGCAAGACAATATTGATAGAGAGATTTTTAATCTATTAACTTAAAAATTCCAAATTGAAATCTCGAAATTATCTTGTAGAAAATAATACTTCAGATTACACCCACAAACTTAAACATAGATTTTAGTTGAAGTGTAAAACTGAAGTCTAAGTGTCGAATTATGCTGAAAAACTCGAAATGGAGATGAATCTCGATTTTTTTAGAAACTTCAAGTTGCACGAATAATTAGACTAAGCTCTTTATTTTAGATAGATATTTAAAGTTCAAAATTTGAAGAATCTCAAAATGTTGTTAAATGCCAAATTTCATATAAATTTTAAATTGTAAAATCTCAAATATTATAGCAGATTGATATATATATATATATATATATAAGAAATTGAGTGCTATTCGAAGGAGGTGATCAAATATTAGGCACGTTTGAAGTTACAGAGCCCAGCAAACTTTTGCTGCCCAAATGATCATTGAACTTTGTAAAAAGTTTTTAAGGGATTATTGAATTTTAAAAATCACCTAAATTGTCACTAAATTTCGCAAAAGGTTTCTACAGGATCGTTAAATTTTAAAAATCACCTAAATTCAATGACCCCTAAGAAACTTTTTTGCAAAGTTTAGGGATCTCGTGGAAACTTTTTACAAAGTTTAGGACCATTTAGGTAATTTTTAAAATTCAGTGATCGCGTAGAAACATTTTACAAAGTTCAGTGACCATTTAGGTTATTTTTAAAGTTCAATGACCCCCTTGAAATTTTTTTATAAAGTTCAGTGACTATTTGGACAATTCACTCTAGTTTTGTATAACAAACTTGAGATTTACCTAACAAATTTGAGGTTTGTTCAGTATACTCAAATTTTTTATAGCAAAATCAAGATTTAACCTGTAGATGTCTACAAAATTTGATATTTACCAAGTGAAAGCTCATCGTTTCACCTATCAAACTACATATTACGTACAATACCTAGTTCATAATTCTCTTCACTCTATCAAAAATTATATTTTTCAAAGTTCAACCATTACATCAAACAATCAATTCTAATCTCGGCATTTTAACGCCACATTTTTTGTCCCCTAAGTTAGAAAATGCATAAAAACGTGAATATTCAAAATCACCAAAAAAAAAAAAAAAATCAAACAACAAGAAATATAGTGAAAAATCTGCATATTTTGATCCGTATTTTTGGATTAAACAATGCACAAAAATTATCCAACAATCGATTAGCAAATAGTTCCCTAAAGTTTATATTTTTTAAAATTTTACCACAAAAAGACTTCAATATACAAGAAGAAAAAGGCTGGCAAACAAGAAATAAATGAAACCCTACTGACTCCAGGATTCTACGCCATAGATTTTGATGAAATGGAGCAGCTCTTTAACATAGAATTCAACAAGAATTTGAATATGTCTGAGTTTAAGTCTTTGTTGTAAGAATTCAAGATGATTTCAACCAAACTCATTTTGTGAGGAACAAAGAGTTCAAGTAGGTTCAACTAGTGCACATTGCACATGGGCTAGGCAGAAATGCTGGGGCATATAATGATGAAATTTATGGAAGCCCACTGTTGTAGAAGGTGCAGCGTGACGTGACAACTCAAAATGGGTGGTCCACGATGGTTAGAACTATAGTCGGCGCCAAAATTGACTAAAAAAGGCAGTGTGCTGCACTCCACTAGCTACATTTGTCGTATAAATCTGTTATTTGTTAAATTGGTTAACAGGAAAGTGTTTGGGGGTTGATGGCAACTCTTTGTGGTNTTATTTCTACAATTTTAAAAATGATAAGGTCACAAGTTGAATGCTTTGAAAGTATAAGGGGTTGATGTGTAATCAAAGCATTATTATCAACATGATCCTTCCATTTATATCAGTAGAATAACACCAGTTAAGTTGTATCAGATAATAAAAAAGTTTATTTAGCCCCTGTTTAAGCCACATTTTTACCTCATTAAAATGAAAAATATGACCGTTATCTATCACATCTAGCCACCATTTTTGAATTTCTATCTCTGGTTTGGGGCTCATAACGGCTCTATTTCTCATTCTCATTCTCATTATAATGTGGCTCAAACAGGCTCTTACTTTGATGTTTTTAACATCTATTGAAACCAAAAATAAAAAAAAAAAAATCTGCAATTAGTTCTAAGCCCCCGTTTGGCCCCCATTTTGTAGAAATGAAAATGGGTGGAATACTTTTTTTTGAAAAATGAGTGGTTGAAAAAGAATGAAAAGTTTTCGATTTACGTATAATATGATTTTATGGAATATTGTGTGGTTGAAAATACAAGAGAGAAAAATAGAATGTAATGGAATGAAAGTTAACGGGGGCTAAAATGCTTCAAAAGGCACTTCTTAAACTTTCAAAAAAGCTAGAAGCAAAAGCAACTCATTCAAGTAGATTATTTCTAGATATTGCTAGCAGATTACAGAATTACCGGTACTCACAGGAATCGAGTTTAATATTTCTAAGGGAATATTGTTGAATTTGTATAATCAGCCAAATCCCATTGCTGGGATTTAAATTGTCATAATTTGTTTCTACGCTTAAATGAGATGCGACATTAATTAGTATTCTACATTAGACCTAGAATTTTATATAAGTGCCATAAAGATCACATCTTTCACACCGCTAACTAATTAAAGAGATGCAAAGGCTTAGTTACATTTTTGGATACAAAAGTAGAAAGACTAACCACTTTCAACTCCAGCAACCCGTCAAATGACTGATATGCTGCAATACCACTTATGCTCAAGTCCTGGCATATTATTGATTCCCTTGTATTGTCCGCTAGCCACTCCTGAACCACGTCCAATGACAACTACATTCACGTGAATAAAGAAGTCACAAACACACTCCATTAACAAACTATCAAAGTCGTTAAGAAATAATTAACAACGTTAGTACTCTTCTATACAATTCAAAAACTAACATATGCAATCAAACAGATAAATTATCTTCGATGCAAATTCAAAGGCTGAATTTTGTTACTCCAATTGTAAGAACATATAACATGTTCACATCACAGATATATACAGCTATTTCATTGTCAGCATCCAAAACAGTTCAAAAACATGAATAAACTCGAGAATTGCTACTACACAAATGTAAAGACAGTCCCATTGACATGACCAATGCTTTGTTTGACCGGAAGGGAGTAGGAGGGACTGACTTATCCAAATATAAAATTAAACATATTCATCCATTCATTTTCTTTCCTTCTCTTCCATTTTCCGGAAACTGAGCAGAGCCTTAGCTATTTGCTACTATTTTACTATAAATTATCAGCATAATACATAGTAACACTACTTGTTTAAAAATACTAGGTTCAGTACATTTCCGTAGTATATACAAGTTTTACATTCAGCACATCAGAAGAAACATCTGATCACACGAATTCACTTCATGAATGCATTAAACATTAAAAAAAACAAAAAACACGAGTAACAATTTTCATTAACAATACCCACTCTGTTTTCAGCCAACCCAAGTTGAATTACACCATCCGGATTATTCATTTCATCATACGGGTCATCAGCAGCCTGCTTCAGGCCCAAAAAGTAAGGACCATCAGCCTGCTTAGCAATTGCATTAGCTCTAGACGACACCTGGGCCGGCCCACTAGACCCTCGTGGAGAAAGCAGCAACCTTGAATGAACCCTCTGCAAAGTCGACACTTCCGGCAAATGGGTCTCCGACGGAGAACTCTCCGTCTCCGTTGGCGCCGGAGGTTCGTCGGACTTGCTCCCACCCCTTCCCTTGAGGTAGAGCTGAAGAAAGTAAAAGAGAGCACAGGGTATAACTGAACCCAAGAAAAGACCTCCACGGCCTTGCACTATACCTTGTAAGGGCACTATCACCCTCATCGCCGTCGTGGCTCTGCCGCCGCCAGTGGTAGTGGTGGTGGAATTTCGGGTCTTTTTCATAGTGGGGTCATCCTGAAAGCCGTAACGTGAGGGCGGAATGATCGAAGACAACTATTTTTAACCTTTTTTTTGTTGTCTTATGTTAATTTTTGTTGGAATGAGTGAGTGATTGAGAAGCCTGTGGCTGATCTTTCTGAAAAAAATATAAAAAAATAAAATTGTGTTTGAATATGTGAACTCAAAGAAAGAGAAATTTGGCCATAATTGTTCGATGAAAATTTGCGCGGTAGGCCTATTTGGTTATAGAAGGCAGTGGATGAATCTAGTCAGTATCTTTTTCAAGAGCCACAGTTCCGAATTTAGGCCAATATTTTTTTTTTATGGAAAATGTCATTTTTTACCAAAATTTCTATTTTTTCATTGTTTGATTAATATTTTTTTCATAAAAAAATATTTTCATTCTGTAAAAGAAAAATTTATTAGGATTTAGAGTTGAATGACCATTATACCCCTGCAACCTTAGAAACTATTACTGTTGTATCCTTGATTCTGCCCTATAAATACAGAGTTTTAGTTCTTAATAAAATACACACAAGTCTATTGACTTCTTTCTATTCTCATCTCTTTTCTTCACTTTTCATGACATGTTATTAGCACGATAACTTAATTTTTCAAAATTTAGTGAATGTAATAATTTTTATAGACATGAATATTTATCACGTATATCAAAATTAATTTGGTAGCATGTAAAACATTTCAATATACACATGCATCATAACGAGGTTGTTTCTTCTTCTCTACTTTTCATTGGCATACATATTAATTCTAATTCACGTTTGTATGTATAATCTGAACACATATTAATTCGCGTTTTTTTATTCATACACGATCATTTTTTCCACATATTATTCAGTATTAATTCTGTCTTTTAAATCTGTTACATATTAGTTCTATCTTTAATTTCTATATATGTGAAATTCATATACATGTTTAGTATCTTTTGTATGTTGGTAAAAGATTTAGCCAATTTTTTTAACTTCTATGTATGGAGATTCTTTTTCTTAATGCATGCTTGGTAATTAATTTTTTTGTATAAATTCGTATCATATCTATATGATAATTAAATATTTTTAGATATTTTTCTATGAACTTCAAATTAAGAATTTATCATCTTTTTGTTCAAAAAATAGCACAACATTATAATTAATATTCCATAAGAATATTAATTGTATATCTATCTATTATAAATAGTGCGTTGTTGCTCCTAAATCAGCACAACATTATTAATATTCTAGAAGAATATCACTTATTTATAAAGAGTGTGATATTTCAAGTTCAATATTTTAAAAGAATATTGACTTAATGCTCTTGAAGAAGCATAATTTAAATTATATTTATTTTGAACGAATATAATGTTTATTTTCTCGAAAAAAACACAACACACGTTATATAAATATTCAAGAAGAATATTTCATTATTATTCATGTAGGCATAAATTTTATTATTTAACTCGAAAAGTAGAATGAATCGTTAATGTTAATATTCTAGAAAAATATTGTATTTATACTTTTGAAGATTATATGCCCCGTTGTGTTCTAAAGAAAGTACATTTTATACATAAAAAAATAATATTAAAAAAAATTGTGTTGGTGTTCCTGAAAAAACACAATGTTATTAATATTTTTTTAAAAAATATTAATTGCTCCAAAAGAATATGATATTATAATTTCAATATTCATAAAGAATATTGATCGATTATATATAAAATCACGAATTAAATTACTCTATTTATTTACGTGTCCATTTTTCTGAATACGTAATTAGATATTGATGTTCTATTCAGATTTTATTGCCCTTGAAGAGCATAATGATATAAAATCTAATATAAAGTTATGTTTTTACTCCTGAGAAGTAAATGCGTACATAATTATTACTGCAAACCAATGTATTATTGCTCCTAAAGAGCATAACATTAAATATTCCATATTTCAAAGAATATTGATCTATTGTTCTTGAAGAAGTACTAGTAAAATATAATGTGACCTCAAAATAATACATTATAATTTTCATTAATATTTTAGTTAGATATTCCTTGCTCTCGAAAAGTATAATTACATATAATTTAACGTAAATTGTATTTTTACACTCGAAAAATAAATTATTGTATAATTTATTATAATAACATTTGATTGCTCCTGAATAGTTTGAATTATAATTTTCAATATTCCTGAAGAATATTGACATATTGCTTTTGAATGAGCATATATATATATATATATATATATATATATATATATAACGTGCTTTTAAAGGAACACATGTTTTGAAAAATATATTATTTTGAATTCATGTTTATCCCTGAAGGAAAATATATAACTAATGTTGTTGGAATATTGATTAGTTTGACTACTTGAATGATATATGATTTTATAATATTTAATCATATTTTTCGAGATTAAATAACTGAATTATATATTATATTGAACCAGAAGTTCAATTTGATTTTATTGTTTGGCATGACCAGTTGGACCATCACTGGATCAATAATGATGCGGAATTAAAAAATTTTAATGGATATTAAATGAAGAATCAGAAGATTTTAAAATCCAATGAATTCCTACATATTATTTGTTCTATTTATCGACAATTGATCATTAAACATCGCTAGCTAAAATTGGGATTGAATTCCCTATATTTCTGAAAATTAATTAGGGAGATATAAAGCCCCATCACCCAACATGTTAATCATCTAAATATTATTTGTATCTAATAGATTTGACACAAATATTAGATGATTGCATAGTGTTCACAATCTGAAGTTTTGCGAAATTATTGCTCAAGTTATGAGCATAATTTTCAGATTCTATAATCAAAACTATGTCTTGTTAATGCTAGTGGGTATAAATCTTAACATTTTAATAAGTGTTAGTTGAGATGTCGATAAATGGTTTAACACTATTGTTTGTTAAATGCCTCCAATTAATTTAATTGAGAATAAAGTATTTTCCATTTTTATTTAAGAAATTTTATTACGCATCATACCAAAATCACAGCTCTCCCTATTATAATCAGCTTATGATCATTTCCTAACTTTTTCATCTTATTATTTTTTATGGTATAGTATATGTAAAAATTGAACACCACAATACACTAAGATGAAAAACAAAGAATGCTGAGAATAAGTACGTAGTTTGAACTATTATTTCAAATGACGATATTTTATAACACCGAAAAAATGAATGTCAATTTGATTGGACAATTATCTCAGCATTAGGGGGAAATTAAGAAGTTGAAAATAATATATAAATGTATCATCATTTAAACTCTCGCTAAATATCATTTGAACTAGAAGTTCGAAAGATAATTTATTTAGATACATTTATCAATCAAAGAGATCAATAATATCTCACCAATTTTAATACTTCAATACGAATTGATGTCTTAGGGATAATTTGTTAGCATTGTAAAAAAAATATATCTATGGCACGCCTGAAGCGTGATAGTGTTCGATTTTAATACAAAAAATCTTCAAATAAAAATGGAGCAATTAGCAAAGATAATTTCATTAAGGAGGCATATATTCTTAATGAGTATTTAGACATAACAAATTATAAAACTCTAGAAGAGGTTCAGGTACCTGATATGTTGAAAATTGAAATATCTAAATAAGTTATGTCATTATGGAAAAAGAAATAGAATCGAACGAGAAAAGAAAAAGTTGTCGACAACAATTTTGTACATGATATACAGTATCATATGTGAATTGCGAGGTTGAAATAAATACATCGAAATATATCGATCGAAATAATGTTTGACCAAATAAAAGGAGACGTAATTTTAAATTGAATTTACTAGATAAACACGAAAATTTTGGACATGTAGTCCGAAAATCTAGAGGTATATACTTATACGAAAAGGAAATGAGAAAAATGAAGTCGTAATGTGTAATGCACAACTCTCAACTTAGTGAATTTTGCAAAGATCGTAATGGACAAAATCACGAGTCTATATCATGTTAACTTGATGATACATGAAATTTGAAATACATGATAACCAACTGATTTGACATGATTATTAATGTTATCTTTGAAAGATTTAACATGCCTGAAACATAACTCAAATGATATATGCTCGAGAACCATGTTCTTAGATCATTATATTGATTAAAACAATCAGATGCATGTTGTATAATCATTTTAGCGAATATTTATTGAATGAATGCTATAAAATGACCATGTCCGCCCATTAAAAAAAAATATTGGATTTGCAATTATGGATAATGATTTAAATTTAATTGGAACTCCTGAAGAAACCAACAAAGTTGCTGGTTATTTAAAAAATGAAATTGAGATAAAAAAATTTGGGAAAAATCAAATTTTGTCTTAGGTTGCAAATTTAACATTTCCCAAAAAGATTATTTGCTGATTAATCTATGTATACCAAAAAAAGTTTTAAAACGCTTTTATATTGATAATGCACATCCACTGACATCATCATAGTTGTTCGATCATTTGATATGAAAAATGATCTATTTCGTCCACTTAAAGATAGAGAAAATGTTCTTAATCTTGAAGTACTATACCTTAGTGTAATTGGAGCATTAATTTATCTTATAAATTGCACTCGACTTGACATAACGTTTTCTGTAAGTTTCTTTACAAGATATAGCTCTACACCAATTCAAAAATAGTGGAATGATGTTAAACATATTTTTCATTACCTAAAGGGTACTATTGATTTGAGATTATTTTATTCTCAAAAGTCAGGATCTGTTTTAGTGGGATATACAGATGCATATTATCTCTCTGACCCACATAAAACTAACTCACAAATAGGATATGTGTTTACAGGTGGAAGAACGGTTATATCATGGAGATCCGTAAAACAATCCTTGACAGCAACATTCTCAAATCATTCTAAAATTATTACAATCCATGAGCAAGCTAATAATGTATATGGTTGAGGATATGACTCATCATATCCAAGTATTATGCGGGTCAACTCCAACAAAGGATAGTTAACAATTTTGTATGAAGACAAAGCAACTTGTATTGCACAATTCAAAGGAGGGTATATCAAAGGTGATAGAACGAAATATATTTCTCCAAAATTCTATCATACACATGAGTTTCAGAAAAATGGTGACATTGATATCCAACAAATTCTCTCACGTGACAATGTGATCGATTTATTCACAAAAACACTGCCGACATCTACATTCGAGAAATTAGATCATGATATTGGAATGCGTTGACTCAAAAATTTTCAGTGATCAACATCAGGGGAAGTATCTGTACTATTTTTTCCACGCTTAGGTTTTATCTCATTGGATTTTTATAGTAAGATTTTAATGAGGCAGCACTTAGTACTCCAAAATAACTGTACTATTTTTCCTTCATTTTGATTTTTTAACCATTGGATTTTTATCAAACAAGACTTTAACGAGACATATATTTAGTAATGTATCATTCAAGAGGGAGTGTTGTAAAATAAATGTTTATTAGGATTTAGAGGTGAATGACAATTATAGCCATGCAACCCTAGAAATTATTACTGTTGTATCCCTGATTCTGACCAATAAATATAGGGATTTGGATCTTAATAAAATACATACAAATTTATTGACTTCTCTTTGTTCCCTTCTCTTTTCTTCACTTTTCATATTTTTTGTCGTGTGATCATAATTTTTTGAAAACAATGAAATTATTTATTATAAGGGGAGTAGATTTTTATTTTTTAGGTAATTCTTTCTCTTTCTCTCTCATTTACTCACAATAAAAAATGAATAAGTATAACATTTTTTAGGTTGAAAATTAAATCAATCAAACACATTTAATTGACAATTTTCATAGAAATAAATTTTAAGCAATTTAACTGTCTAAATTTTATTTTATTTCCATGTAAATTTTATACTTATTGAAATAACTGCGCTTTTCCATGGGGAAATTTAAGCAGTTTGCTAAGTCCTACAAAATGTACATACTAAAAGTAATTGATCAAATAAAATAAACATGAACACCTAAAAATAGGTATCCTCGCAATATTTCCGAATTATGGTGTAATCAATACTTTCGTACTCTCTATTGTTATTTAATTGCCACGTGTATTGTAGAATTGAGATAAATTATTTAGCCCTTGTTTGAGTCCCATCTCTGTCATAAAAATTCATTTTTAAATAGTGTATTGACGTGAAACATGTGTTCAAAAAATAAGAAAATGTTTTGAATTTGCATGTAATATTGTTTTACTGAAGAATGCTCGTTAGACATCGATGTCACGTAGAGTGTCAGTTTTTCAACTCGTCTACCATGTTGACAGCTATTTGTAGAATGTATTAGAGATACTCCAAATTTCATAGGTTGCCCATATATGGATTGTATACCTAATGAAGGCATTGATGTGAAGATATTGTGATGCAGAGTACCATGCTCAGGTTGGTCATTCAATCTGCCAAAGACTAATTTGGTCATTACTTTGAATGGCGAGTCATTAGATCGAGATAAAATTTAACTAATTTATAGGTTATTATTATAATTTAAATCGAAAAACAAAGTATGCACACACAATTCTAGTAGTAAATGCTTCATTTCTTGTGTTTGTTTCTTTAACTTTGCAGTTCGACTTGATATTTACTCAAAAACATTTACCCATATTTTAATCGAATTTTGCGTGCTATTTTAAGTGGTCCAATAAAATTAGGAGTGTTAAGTAGGTGAAGCTTTCTTGTTGACTTGTCTCACTAGCGAACCGAGCATTAATATTGACATGCTTGAATTGACTCTCGATAATTTTTTGGCGCTTCTCTCACGAGCCTAGCTAGTCGAGCCTGTAGACTTGTTAGATGAGTAATCTGCATGACGGCATGTTGGGTGCCATCAAATCCGAGATTTGGATTCAAATTTCAATTTATTATTATTATTATTTTAATTTTGGGTCTATAATTATAGTGTTTAAAATCAGATTTCACCGCATTTAACTTCAAAATTCTCTACAATTCTCTAATATATTGAATACCACTTTCTTGATCTCATAACTTGTTCAGACTGGTTATTATTTTACTTTCCTAGTTTCATTCTAATTCTATTTTTCTTATTGTGTTGTTATACGTAATTTAAGTAAGGTTTTTGTCATTTGTACAGAAGATTTTTTTACAGAAACGATACAGATACTCACATAGGATGTGGGCCCCATGTAAACAAAATATTATAAAAAAAAAACCATGCACCCCATTGTATCTATTCTGAAGCAATTCTGTCACTTTCCTTCTGTACATGTAGTCTCGCTCTTTAAGTAATGACTATCTCATAAATCTTCTTTTAATGAAAACGATTTATTCAGTTCCTTCCCAAACTTTTAGAAATCTAATGAAAAGGTGAGTTATGTTACAATATTCGTTAAGACTAATGAAGAATTAAGGTTATTATTCCAAAAACTATGGATGTAGTATTTCTTTAGTCTTTGATGCTATGTGTTATATGTTGATAGTAATCGATTCGTATATATGTTAGCATTATATCTTGATGATGATAAATTGACTCTTGTGAAGAAATTATTTGCTATTAAACACAATGCGTACAATGAACCACTACGCACCTTACACATTCTTTACGAGATTTAATTTGACGAATAAAATATTTATGTATCTTCTATAAGATGGTTAACAATACTTCTTTTGTGACATCTGTAGCAGTTAATAGATTAGATACACAAAAAAGAAGGCTTTCGAGAACAAATATTGGATCGGGAAGAAAATTGTTTTCTTTCCATCTAATAAGGTGTTTAAATATCATTGTTATATTAAGTGCTTACAATTAATTATACAATCCGATGTTCATATATTGGGAGACACTTTTGGTTAATTGGGAGAGTGCAAAGTAAAAAATATGAAGTCATAAACATCGTTCATAATTTCCCTCATATTCCCGAAAACAATATTAATGGAATTCAATTTAATTTTTTTCCTATAGATTATAATAGTCTATGAATTTTAATGCATTATAGAAATGAGATAACTATTTTTTTTTTAATTAATTTCGAAATGAAATTGTTTTAAGAGATGATGAGTGAAACATTTGCACTTTGTTTTGTCATTTGTTAATCCTTAATAGAATCTCGGAAGTTATTTCTACTTCTAAATCATTTTCTACCTAACTTAAAAAACTTTTCATTCATCTTGAGGGTAAGAATAGATGGCACTATTAATCATAAGTAGGAGACACAGATAATACGTAAGCTATAATACTAGAAATCTTTGGTGGGGGGGGGGGGTAGGAACTAAGTTGTAATTACCTAGAATTGATATAGGAATAATGCTTGTGGTACATCGAGGTGTTCAATGGGATGTCCAAAATGGACACTCGACACCTCGATATTGGTCTAGGCGCCGGCGGGCGCCTGAGTGGCAGGCGCCTCGGCCAATGCAGAGGCGTCGGGTGTCCATTTTGGACACCCCATTGGATACCACAATGTACTCATAGCATGATTGTTGATATAGTCGAGAATAAAACTACTTGTACGTACATCAGTGCTTGTACATCATGGTTGACATCATCCTTGGTGTCAAGATTTGATTGGTGAAAAAACTGTTATTTTTTCTAAACTGTCTAATTGTGTACCATCACGTGACAGAGTATAAAATTGGTGTACACACCAAGCATAATTTTGTTTTAATCTAATCCAATCCAATCCAATTGTAAGGTTCCCAAAGAATCCCAAGAATCAAGCCTATCATTTTGGTCAGGAAAAAGACCTTGGGAATGGCCGCTAAAAGCTAAACTGGCCATATTTTGTCCTGTCCTTTTTCAACCACAAGAAATCCTACGAACAAGGCCAGCTGAGACAAAACCCTAATGGACCTGCATTCCTCTTCTTATGTGCTTCAATTACAATCGAAGGACATCTTCTTGCCATTTGTCAAACCCTTTTAGTTCCTTTGAGGACACAACATGTGGGAGCGGGTGATAACGTAGGATTTGTGAATGTGACATGTCAAAATGGGAAATATAATGAGGTGTATATAATTCATTACACCCCTCTCACATGGAGGGAAGCCTACGAATATTTTATTGTGTATGACCCCCCTCCATGTAGGGGGTTGTTGTGTACACATAACATTTTCCTGTCAAAATACTAACTCTAGAGATGTAGTCTGGGGGCCTCTTTACCTACCCAAACCAGTTGTTAAGGTGCGAAAGCTAGATTATGTTCACTTCAAACATTTAGCCATAATACAGTGCAAATTTTCTAAGAATATCCTACTTGTACATAATGCGATGTCCATATCAGTGTCCATCCCTCTTATATGAAGAGATGTCAACTTCAGACAAATTATATTTTATTCGAAATAAGTTTCTTTTCATGTGAAGAGGTGGGCACATATATGAATACACTGATGTGCATTTAGCATCGTCCAACTTCGTAATACTAACAATAATCTATATTGATTTGTAATACTAACAATAATCTATATTGATTTGAGATCGATGACTACTAAAATTGATAGGTGTAAATTGTAAACCGCGTCTTTATATCATTTGAGACAAAACCTTGTGGGGCCTGCATTCTTTTTCAGCTCCTGCTACACTCCAAGGATATATTCTTGGCGTTTGTT
>NW_019237821.1:31929-62119 GCF_002742605.1 Olea europaea var. sylvestris | reverse complement strand
ATGTGTTTTAAGTTTTATGTTATAAGTTTAATATTGTTTTTGAAAATGTATTTTTAGAAATACCAGATTAGATAAGCTAAAAAGAAAAAAGAAAAAAAAAATTCATCTTTAAAGTATACGCGATTCTAACACCCATATCTAGTAGGAGATGCACAATCAAACCCTTTGCTATTTAAGAATCAAGTTCAAGAATCCCTCACAAGCACCATTCGTTTAAGACCAACTCATTATGAAAGTAGGAGATGCACAATCAAACCCTTTGCTATTAAGAATCAAGTTCAAGAATCCCTCACAAGCACCATTCATTTAAGACCAATCCCGGGGCATAGTCCAGTGATGCAAATGACAGGAGTGAGGTTATCTCACACATTGCTGGCAATCGCAGTGTGGGGGTTCGATTTCTGAGACATGAAATTGGACTTTTTATAGGCGCAGTGTACAGATAGTTCTTATTCTTTGGCCTATTGGGGCACATTTCACGATTTATTTCCCTCACAAAACTTTAGAAGTGGAGTGGTGGAAGCCCTCAAGGTTGTGATTCAACCTTTTTTTATTTAAGACCAACTCCTTATGAAATATACAGGCCCACCACCCATGTTTCAGTGATGCTTCACATCGTTCTTCTTTCCTCAAAAGAATCAAGCATAGGTCCTCCAACCGATACCAATTCATGTAGGAAGATCAGGGGTGTAACTAGGGAGTGGCCAGGTCTAGGCTAAAGCCCGAAACTTCCCAAGCCTAATTAATTTTGTAATGGAAAAAAGAATATTAATGAATTTATTATTATTATTATTATTTTTCTAATGGATTATTTTTTCCAATGTATCAGTCCAGTATAAAAAATTATTTTACCCTCTCTAACTTCACCTGTAAGGGAGATGTGTAAACACTTTATTGAATCATTTAGCTAGCAGGAGAAGAGTAATCAAATTCTCTCTCCATATCAGGCCCAAAAATTTATCCTCAGCACTATTCCATTTGTTTTAACAACCTCTCGTTTTTTAATCAATCTTTTCTTAGCTCATGCTGCAAATGCATTTTCATTAAATTTTAGTTCTTGGATTCAAAGGGTTTGCATTGCAACTGACTTCACTAATTCATGTCCACCTTCATTAAGTAACACCATTTCTTAACCAACTCTTCAAAGAATGGAGCAATGAAGCAGTGAAATTCTTGGAATCATTGCCCTTTCCCTCTACCTTTGTTGCCATTTCTTCTCTTTTACGTTAAACGTAAAACTTGATTCTTCGAAAAATATATACGGCAATTTGTCATGCAAGAAACACCTTAATTGATAATCTTGATCTCATACAAACTAGTGATTGACATGACGTCGAGTAGAGTTAAATACGGTAAATTAGTGCTTAATTTCAAATCAAGAAATTCAATTCTACAAGTATAGTATTACTTTACATCATGCGTTCGCACTTTTTATAATTGTTGTGAAAAGTAAGACGATAATCCTCATCGTTAAGAAGGTAGGGAGGGCACTAAATTGTGTGGCAATTTCATGTTGCACAAGTAATTGTACAAAATTTTTTATTTCAAATATTTTATAAAAATACAAGATGCTTTCTCATTTATATAAATTTTCATTTTTCGATTTCAAAGTTCTCTGTTAATTGCTTATTTCTACGAGATTTTTCAAATTGACACACTGTGAAGCTTTGGTTGGCACGCACTATTTCACTGTTACAATTATCATCTTGTGTGAAATGTAGTTTGTAACATAATGTCTACTAGTGTTTGACATTTGTGATTATCTAACAATGTGACAAGTATTGTCACTATTTGTTACAATAATTGACATGCTAATTTTAAAATATTAATTGATTACTAATATATGTTCACACTAACAAAAATGATCAAACTTTGAATTCGAACAAATTTTGAAGGAAATAACTTGTGTTTCGTGAATTCAAACATTGTATGGTTAAAAATGAATTTGAGGAAAAATAATTTTCAGATAAAATGAATCAAACAAAAGCTTAGTGTGTTTAGGTTTCATAATAATCTACTTATAAGGATATTATAAAAAGAGGAATAATTAGTTACATGAAATGCGTAGACAATAGGAGTAATATAGTTTTGAAACATGTAATTGAAATTAAAATTTGACTGAAAAATGTATAAATTATTTATAATAAAATCTAATGTTCTCAATCATTAACGTCGACTTATCGACGAGCTTTAAAAATTTATAAAATAATGACTTTATAGACTCAACTGTGCTTTTGAATAAAGTCATTTGTACAATATTTATGTACAACTTGATTGATAATAAGTGTGCAGAAAAACTTCTGACCATTAATTTTAAAAACAATTTTTTCGAATAAATGGATGTTATGTTTGCCAACTCATGCATTGTAAATTAAGTTATAAAATAAATTGTACAAGTAGCATGATTGTATACTTTTCAACATATCCTCATTCGATGGCCCATTTCATTGAATTTTTTCAACAAAGGTGTCAAATCAAATAAAGTGGTATGCCCAAATCAAATTATGAGGAGGAGAAAACAATAAATGCGTGTAAGAATATTGAACTACTTAAGGACACTATTATTGAATCTCTGCAATAGTATCTTCGTTTAGCATTTAATTCAGAAATTGAAGTTGATTCACACAAATCACAAGTACCCGTGAAACTTCATGGGCATGTTTGGGAGCGATTTCTCCTCCTAAAATATTGATTTTTTGACCGTTATTTCATTATTTTAGTCGTCATATTTGACTTATTTTTTCACAGGTGGACCCCACTTTTCTCCTAACGATAAAAAAATCAATTCTCAAAATCAATCCCAAACATGCTCTATATTTCATTTGTACAATATATCAGCACAACATCTTAAATACTTTGGTACACCTATATCTCTTCAACTTGTTTTATCAAAATCGTAGGCATTTTTTTTTTAAATTTGCGTTTGTTTCTTATTTTTGTAAAAATGAGAATGAAAAATATAGTCGTTATGGACCCCATACAAAAGATAGAAATTCAAATTTGATAACTTGATGTGATGGATAACGATCATATTTTTCGATTTAATGGGGGGGAAAATGGGAAACAAACAGGAGCTTAATGATCCATGCAATTTGTTGTTACAAGAATTCGCAATCGATTAAGTTTCTTTTAATTCATCCTCATGTATTCTCACTTTTATTTTATCCGGAACACCTTGACCTCTCAACAACTCAATATCTAAACCTGTGCAATATATTGGCTTTAATTAAAGAAGTAGGACTTGAACTCAAGATATTTGCTTCTTCTAATACCATTATGAACCATTTGATCTATTTTATAACTTCTAATATTTTAAAAATGGATTTTGACAAACACTTGAGAAAAGTCCGAGTTAAGATTGAATTGGTAGTCGAATAAATAATAGTAGTTTAAAAAAATCTGATTTAAATTAAAGTTTAATGATCAAAGTGACACTAAGTGAAAAGTTCAATGGCCATTAGTGAAAATTACCCCCGTGAGAAAAATATTCTGCCCGTATTTGGTATATACTAAAATTTAGTCATGTTTGGTATTTGATTTAAATCAAATTTTAATCTGAATTAAAGTCAAACAATTAATATTAACCACATATTTCAAGGGTCTTACAACTTTTTAACACACATATCAAGAACTTTTATCAAAATTACTTAAAATATAATTTTAATTCTCACCAAATAGGAGCTAAATTTTAATCTTAAATCAAAGTTAACAATTAATTTTTATCGCACATCTCATTGAAGCCACAAATTTTCAATCACATATTTAATCAAATTTTATCAAAACTTACTAAAATATTGATTTTAATCTACACCGAATATGGACTATTTAAAATTCGAAGAGGTGGGACCAACCGAGGACCTGATATACGAATTAGTGAACTGTTAAGGGCAATATTGCAATTTATTCAAGGGCAAACATCAAGCCGTGGAAATTAGTATTTTAATAGACCGGTTTAAGCCGGCCGAGGCAGTGCTCAAGCTCCTATAACAATTTGTCTCTCTCGCCGAAGACAAACAAATTATCCCCTTCCACAAAACGCCAATCCTATGCCCAATTCATTCAAATTTCAAAACCCAAAATATTTAAAATACGTGATTGGTTCAATTACAAATCTTTAATATGTCACAATTAAGATATTTGAATTTGATAATCAATTTCATACCCAATTCTAAATTCAAACACAACTTTGACTTTAGTAATCGTAGTAATATTGCTTTGCTCACATTGAGGTAAAAATTAATTTTGTATTAATTATAAAATTTTTTGAAAATTTTAAAGTGGTACACCTTTATAAGGTTGTATAGTCTTCATGCATTATGCGACCTTCTTATTTTACTGAATTTTTATTTTTAAAATATGAGTGATGAATAAGTAAATAGTACTTGTGGATTCCAAGAAATATGTGGTTAAAATTAATATTTAATTTTGAAAAGTAACTTTTTAGTATAAAAATGAAAATGAAGGGCCTTGCCACATGTATATTAAGGTTTACATAAGAAATTACGTAATGTTCAAGTGATATTTTGCCATTTGTCAATTTAAAATACAATCAACTTTTTCATCAAATATTTTCATTCTATGACATTTTTCAGTAGCTGCTTAGATACCATTTTTATGTAAAAATAGCGAAATCTAAAAATGAAATCCAAATACGTCTTGGTGCAAGATGATTGTCTTTCGAATGTGGACGTATCTTTTTTGAACGATGATTTAATTTTATTTCTTTTTGTTCAATGGTTCGACTAGTTAAACTGACTATCTTTAATGTAATGGAAGTCGCTAACTTAGATCATGAGTCTTTGCATTAAAAAGACTCGTTTGTTTTTGTCTTGTTTTGATAATAATGAGAGTGATAGTGTCAAAATAAATAATTTTCTTTCACACAAAAAGCAAGGCCATAGGTAAATATGCTAAAAATAAACAAAATCTTCCCATTGTATATGTGAAGTATATTTACATTTTGAGTCATTCTTCAACTTCAATTTCAATTGCCTAAAGCAATCAAACATCCTTCCATATGTCAACGGAATAGTAAATCATACAAGTCAGAGCATACAAGAGGGCAGATTCGTCACAAGAGAATATTATTAGAAAATTGCATTATTAGTGCTCAACTTATTTTTCATATAACACATTGATCTCTAATATTTTAAAAAGAGCAAATTATATGCCTCTCTTTGTCTTTCTCTAAAACAAAGCTCTTTCATTCTCATACTTATTTTCAATTATAAAATCAAATAATAAATATTTTGCAAGTAAATTCAATTTTTTTTTTCTACTTTTAACTATATATTCTTAAAAAAAACTATTCATTTTTTTTTTAAATAAAGACCACCAAACATGGACACATATAAACACATTGGTTTATACTGTACAGATTCATTTTGGTAGATTGATGCCAAATTTATACTTAGCAATTTGTGATTGGATGATTGAAAAATATTTTTGACATAACTGCCAATGATATCCTACCAAGTATGAATCTGACAAAATGAATCTGTACATGTAAAATATTTCAAAAACATTTTTCATATCAAATTTTAGGCACATTAAGTTGAGAAAAAAATAATTTTTAAAGTTAAGCCCTAGTTTAGTTTGCCCAAAGATCATGCTTTTAATATATTTTGATAAAATGTATGATTAAAAAGTTTATAAAAATTATGTGTTTCATAAAATTTGTAGTTAAAAATAAGATTGAAGAAAAATATATTTTTAAAAAATTGGGACCAAACATGGGCTAAATATATGAGTGAGTGTCATACAAATGACATTTCGGTTGTTGGGATTGTTCTATTACCAATCATGTTATTTGTACAATGAATTTGATAATAAATTTGACAATGTGTGAGTTGGCAAGCATAATATTCATTGATATGAAAAACTATTTTTATATTCAATGGTGAGGATCTTTACGCTTTACACATTATCAAACTCATTTTACAAATTTACTGTACAAATAGATTAATTCATATGTTACTCATTGAATAGGTTGGTGACCAAAAATGCAAAAATTAAATGCTAACGTTATCTCTGCAGTCGGATCCTCTATTCAAATTTTCGGATCCGCCTCTCAACCCCTTCTCTTCTGTCAACGTACACACAATAGCCCGTCTCTATCGTACGCCATTTTATTTATTTATTTATTTATTTTTTCCATTTCTCATTCCATTCCTCTCGCATTTCAAGAATCAAGAAAACGGCCATTTTCGCTTTAATTCTCCGCTTTTTCCGTCATCGATTATTTTCGAGAAAGAAAGAGAAATCTTCTTTGCAGACGCGCATTGGAGGGCGAGAAGATAATGGAAGAAGAAATGATGGAGGATGGTAATAACAGTAATGTTATGGATGAGGAAATGGAAGGGAGTTTTATGGACAATGAGATTGATTTTGACTACGAGTTCGACGCGGCTCGGTTCTTCGACTTCAGCAGAGCCGAGTCACTGGCCGAGACTCGATATGCCGAGCTCTGGTTCCAGTCTGCCGGAAGCTATCCGCCTTCTCGTATGTTTTCTATCAAATTTCTTTAACTTTGTTTTAGTATTTATATTTTCGTATCTAACAGTTTAATATCGTGTGTTGTACGTTATGTTTTGATACTTGCACCTTGCTTTGGCATTTCCGTTCCCTCATTTGTCTCCGTTTATGATTTATAAAATTAGTACAGACTACTGAGGATGTTGTTTTCTTCAATCGTGAGAGAATAAGTACAAAGTGAGCATGTTTTGTAAAGCTTAAAAATAGTTTTTGGTTTTGGAAGATTTTACATATGATATTAATTCTGTTTCAAGTAAAAGAAGTTACTTATTATTAGAAGATACACACTTATTTTCAATTTTGACAGATATAAAAGGCTGTTTATGTTTAAATTTACTTATAATAAAACTTTTTAAGCTTAGCCAAACATGCTCTGAGTTCCTACTAGCATAAGTTAGTTATATGAAGTTTGGTTTTGTGTATCTTAATATTAGGCAATATTTGGAGATGAAAGTATTACAAGCAGCATAATGATAGTCAAAATATGTGAAGTTTTTTCTCGAAATGTGAGAAAGTAGTTTTTTCGTATTCTTGACGAGTGCCAAAATTTTTATGATCTGTGAAGATCGAGGTACTACGAGCGACATATTTGTATTTTGCAATGTGTAAATTTTTTTTCTTTTGCGCCTTAGATTTTAGAAATTAGTGCGTTCACAATGCCAGAGAGTTTGGAACAAATTTTGAAGCTTAAATTTATTACTATCATTATTTTGTTGAATGGTGTGTTGGTTCTTATACCTTGCTATGACATTATCCTCGTCACTTGTCTTTGAAATTTTTTCGGTTTAGTAGTTTTATTTTTTTTCATTTTATGTTTCTCTGAGAAAGATAAATTTTTTTTATACCTATCCGAAAACAATTGTAATATACTTTCTGGAAAATATTTCCAACAGCAATTTAGTTGTCATGCTTCTGTGGAGAACATAATAATATCTGGATGGCCAAAATGTGATATACTTATTGGACGTGGGGATGTCAAAATGCTGTAATTGTGGTGAACTGTCACTCTGTGTTTCTCATGCTTGCTAATTTTCTCCACGATTTGTTGTTTTATAGCCTTGAATTCACATTGCCTTGGTGATTTCTGTTCCAGCTTTTGTGGCAAGGTTAGTTCAAAGAGAAGACATCGCATTGGAGAGTATTAATACCTCCCCAAAACCTAAAGATGTGGAAATCATGAAATTATCGGATAGCAAAACTGATATTGAAGCTCACCAAGAAATTTCTGCTTTAGACATGAATTGTGTAGCATATGGACAAGGTGAAGTTCAAGGTTAAATAAGCTTCTGTAAAAGCATTAGAGCATTGAAATATATTTTCAACCTGATGATAGATAATTACTATTTATACTCAACATATTTACTTATAAAAATTATGGCTACTACATACAAAATCTTTAACCCATTCACTCACTTTGTCATTTTATTTTTTCTTGAAGAAAATGAAGGAAAAGATGGACCAAATTCCACAAATTTGCAAGTTAATAGCGTGCAAATGTTTCAGAATCTATTAGAGAAATTACCCTCAGGTGTTGTTTCCTTTATGATGATTTATTTTTGAAACAACAACATTCAATTTTGTTTCCATGCTCTTCAATCTTCATTCTATCTTAATCCATTCTGCCTTCTACTTTGTTTTATATTCTGCATTAAACTTGATGCTCTGTATTTTATAATAGAGCTAGGATATACTATCTTATTTGCATCTAGAATTTAGGTTTTTGTTTTCCTAACGTTCTGCCCATTTGTACTTGCAATGCTATATCTATGCAGGGTTGAACTTTTACAACGATATGGTGAATAATACTTCAAGTACTAAAACAAAATTACCAGTGAAGCAATCGTTCCCAAGGATCTCAACTCTTATGAAGCCAACAGTGAGTCAATTGGCCAAGCAAAATCGACCTCTCCAAGCTGGTGACTTCAGGTGACCAATTTTTTCGAATTCTTTATTATTGGTTGGATTTTTATTTTAAAAAGCTTAGAATGCTTTAAAAATATTGACGACCTTGTGCTTTGTGTTTGTTCATGTTTATTATTATTATTTTAAAAGTTAATCTTGTAAGTAAAACATTTGAATTTTGTGCAATCAAATGTCATTGGCATTTTCTTTGTTGAAATTGATAAAAACTTGTTACTCGTTTTATTTAACATAATTATATTGTAAGTGTACGGTGTCAAGTTTTGTAATATAATAATGAAGTTAGAATGTCGAAGCCATAGGGATTGATATTTAATTTCTACCAAGTACTATAATTGTGTAACTCTTATTTTATTTAGATGAATGAAATTTGGAATCAATAGTATTAACTAAGTTAACGTGATGAATGTGGTGACGAATTCGACAAATAAATGAAAGTTAGAAGAATAATCAAGCTGAGAAAGCCTAGGGTTATGATTTTACTTAACTATCAAATATGGTTTTTAATTATATAATTATTTCTAATCAATTTTTTCAAGTTTATAAGCAAAAACCCTAATTTAATTCTACTCTCTTTTGAGTGCCGAGTAAAAATTATTCATATATTTCAATTCCAAGATCTCTATTTTGAGTTAAAATCTAGAAATTATCAAGTTCGTGATTCTTATGTGGAACGTGCTTCAAAGGAATTACACTTCCTCTCAAATCTTATAATTTCGTAGGTTATGTTATTTTATGATCATGCCTAAATTTTGCTTTCTTGAGTGTCAAAATGACAAGCATCCAATCATTCAATTAGTGGCCAATCAATTGAAAGTATTAAGAATAAATAACACGAATAAACATGATTGGAAAATCTTAAAGAATTAATTATAATAAAATCAAACCATATTTTCAAGTTTTGGTTATATCAAACCCTAGATTAAATGTTTAGTTCATTACTAAAGCCATAGAAATAATCAAGTTCAAATAAAACAACATAGAGAAGAGAATAGAAAAACTAATTTTGGTAGATCTCTAATCTCCTTTGCGATGTTCTTAATTTCTCCTTGATTTTTTTATTATTGCCCAGTTCAATTGTGCTTGAAAACTGGCCTCTAGATTAGTAATTATGCCTTCTTGAAATCCTTGGATGAGTTGAATTAAAATTGGGCTTTTGAAAGATAAATTGAACTTGAAAAACTATAATTTTATTCGGTACAATGCCCAGACTGGTCTCCTGGGCTCCGCAAATCTTTCATTTTTTAGGCACCCACTTTTGGGAAAAATTCAGCACTACACATTTTTCAGTATTTTTATTGTAACTTTCTCTTCCGATATTTAGTTGAGGCAATTAAAAGTGCATTGAAAAGATAATTCAAAGAGTTACAATTTCACCAGAACTTTTATTTTTTATATTTTATTTTTATTTTTTCAATTTGAACGTTTATTATGTCGAAAATGGGTCTTAATCTTTGGCTAAAAGTCGGGTTTATACTTGTGTGGTTGAAAATTGTTTTGTGAAAATATTTTGATCATATTTCACTCCCTTTTGACTTTTAATTATATCCGATTGACTCTTAGCAATCTTCAATTTTCGTTTTGTGGTCTGAATCAACTATTGAAAAGTTGCAATTGAGTCTTCAACTTTGTACTTCACCATTTTTCATTGTTATTCACTTCTTTCTTTTAATTTAGCTTCCAATCATTGAGTGTTACTTAATCAACATCAACTTCTCCTTGATTCATGTCAACATCACTCTTTTCTCCAAATTCGTTCTTTTCTCCAAGTTTTGCATCATTCACACCAATTCACCTGACCTATAAAACAATACGAAAGCACAAACTTTCCAAAATTCAAAGAAATAAACTAAATATCAAGATTAAAATGGTATCAAGAGAATGAGACTCATCAGAAATTAGTATTTTTTTTTGCTAATGTGTATCTAGGTTCTATTAATCTATCAACTTTTGCCTTTATATGAGAAGAAATGAACACCTTGTGAATCACGTGGGGGGACCACAATCGTGGGAAATTTGCATGTAGCATGACACGGATACGTGTGTTACTGAATATGGTTTTCTGATTGCTAGGTCAAAGAAGTCTTTTGTGGAGGGTCACCCTTGCGGGATTGAGAATCAAGCTGCTAAAAGACAAAAGCTTGAGGGAGGTCACCTGCGGAAGGTTCAGGTTTATCCTTTTTTTAAAATGTGGCTTGTTATGAGGTTGGCATTGTTCTATGGCCTGCCTTTTGAACCTCAGAAAAACTGAATGCCATATTATGGGAGCTACCCAGTGATATGACAAAATTTCTTAGAAGTTGGGGCTATAATCGTTTTCTTATTTATTTTCTTCAGTTTTTCACGTGTGTTCGGAGTGGATACATGGTTATTTAATAATATTTTTGTAATTTCTATTCCCATGTAACGCTTCTGAATATCTCTATGTGACAGGTTGTGGGTGCAGTTCAGCAAACTAGTTTTGTTCATAAGGCACCTAAGCAGGTAAGCCACTTACTTCTGTAAGCATGACTCAGTTTTGTCAAATAAGAGAATCTATATTTGGGTAACAGAAGAATTCTCTGTAAGGGCATCTGTCATATCCCTAATATTCAGAGACAATGTTGTTTGTTAAACTTGCATACTGCCAAAGTCTGTTGAAAGGAAGCTCTAGCAATGTACAAATTGCAGCTATAATGATCTAATGCGTCATCTAATTAACCTTGGCATGGAATTACCAGAGGAAAGGGGACAATGACAAGACATTTTGTTCCATGTTTTCTTGTGGATCTGAGTTCTTTCAAATGATTTTACAGGTTGCTACTGTCAATGGAAATATGATGCAGGCTAATTCGAGGATCACTATTCCTAGAGAACCTGATCTTGAAACAGCACATAGGGCACAAAGAATAAGGTCAGTTAAGACGACAGAATCCAGCTGCACTTCTGCTTTTTTATTGTCAAAGAAGGATTTTCTTCTTACTAGCTCTGGGA
This sequence comes from Olea europaea var. sylvestris, assembly GCF_002742605.1. Lineage (NCBI taxonomy): Eukaryota > Viridiplantae > Streptophyta > Magnoliopsida > Lamiales > Oleaceae > Olea > Olea europaea. The sequence goes on along the minus strand of NW_019237821.1, from coordinate 50,692 downwards.
TGCCCTGTTTGATCGATTGATTTTCAGGCCAAAAGCTAGAAAAGAAGCTGAGAATATGACTTCAGCTATTCATGGATTCAAAGCTCTTCCATTAAATAGAAAAGTCAGTAACCTGTTCAGATATTGACGATTTTGACTTCTGTATTATATTAATTAATCATTTTTAGATATATCTGCATCTTTCAGATTCTTGAAGCACCTTCACTGTTGCTTCCGAAAAGAAGCACTCCTCAGTTGCCAGACTTTCAAGTGAGTGAGCCTGACATTAGCTTTCCAATCCAGCAGATTGATTATGGTACATTGAAATAACTTGCATGGCTGAATTTTTCCTCCATTATACTGGTTTCAGGAATTTCATTTGAAGACTTCAGAGAGGGCTATGCACCATTCCTCAGCAGTTTCAACATCCATTCTCCCTTGCAGCAGTTCTGATAAGGTTATGTCTCTGATACTTTATATATTACAATTGTGCTCCAAAAAATCATGAAAAAAAAAACTCATCCATTATTTCCCATTCATTTCAAAACATTAATGACTATCTTGTAATTAACATGTTCTCAAATATGCTTCACAAGTTTGGAGTGTGCAGTCCATTCCCAGAGAGGGAAGAGGGTGGATTTGATGGAAGAATAATCATTAACTAAGCTGTCGTTTTGGTTTGGGGTTGCTTGGTGGTGAATTGGCTCTAAATATGATATAAAATAATAATGTCAATGGTAGTTGGGAAAATGTTCTATTAATTTGTTTTATCATTGATATGTTAAACTTTGTCTTGTTGCAGGCCTTGCATGAACCTAATGCGAATTCATGCATGGAATCCGCAAACGTAGAATCCAGAAGGTAATAATGCTTTAACAAACCTTCTGTCTTTGTTTAGCAATTTTTATGTTGTGTGATCATTAGTGTGTCAATATTTTTTGTACAAATTTGTGGCACTTTGATTGTTAAAATGACATCCTTTCACTGTCCTATTACCCTCCAATATTATGTATTTTTCATTCACCTCTTTTAGGTACATCCATGGTTAAGCCAGGGAGTTTTGGTTTCAACTTTATAAATTATGCTTGCTTACCAAACGTCTTCTGGGTCCTATAGTCCTTTCTAGTCCTTGCAGATATTTGAGTTCTGTTTAATTCTGCCTTTGGGTTAATGGGTACAATAGTGCATTAAGTGGGATAGTTTGTCTCTTCATTAGGTCGAATCTGATGGATGCTTTACGGCCGGAAGGGCTTGAGTCTTCTTATGGCTTTAAAGCTCTCCCTCTTAATCAAAAGGTAACTTTTTCAATATCTTTTGTTTGTGGTAACATTATGTCCTCCAGATAGTGAATACAACTTTTGCGTCATGCAGATACTGTCAAGCAAAGGAGATATTGGAGTTTTCCGAAATTATAAGAAGGAAATTACAGTGCCAATGGTAGTTAGCATTTGAAACTTGATTCTAGTGCTTTTCGAACTGATAATTCTAGAACACCATAATCAGTATAGGTTTTTGCCTTTACCACAGGAATTTAATTTCCAAACAGAGAAAAGGGTTCAACATAACCCACCAATTGAACTCTTAAACAAGGTAAATTTGATAACTACCTATGTACTTCATAGATCGTCGTAATGATCTCTCCATCAGTGCTGTGCTTGAAATTGTATTAAAGAACTATGAACCCTACCTCTATTTTTGTAATCGTTTGGCACAAACAAGAAGAGGTGCAGTTCTACGCTCCTTAATTTTGCAACTATCAAGTGCATCCACGAACACTTCTTGTTATGCTCTAAGCAATTAAATCATTGAATGATTGGGCTTCTGGTGACACTTCTTCCCTCTGTTTTGAACTAGCTCTCTCTGGCATCTGACCAACTTCCCTCTGTTTTGAACTAGCTCTCTCTGGCATCTAACCAACCAACTGCTGGTTCACAGACAAAAGTGCCATTGCCATACAACAGCATACCTATTAAGGTTCCATTTATTCGTTCTTATTCATAAATTCATTATTACTTAACATTTAAAGAATACGAGGTACTTCATTTTGACGTTCTTGATTGAGTATTTATTTTTTGTCACAAGGGTTCAAAAGAGAATAGATGGAGTTCCTTCCAGCAAGAACGTGAGGTAACATATTCTTGTACTCTAATAGCCTTAATGAAGTGGTCGAGTCTCTTGTGTGAATTTTTTTAATCTCACCAGTCATAGTTATAAGCTGTTTCTCTTGCGTCTTTAACAGATAAAACTAGTAGTGAAACAAAAACTAACCTCCTTTGGAGGGAAGCAGATTCCAAGCGGCCCTGATGGGAGAAAGGAAGCTGGTCCTGTTTCTGGGATTAACAGGTATTTGATTTGTTCTCTTTATGTTTATATTCAATTAGAATGCACAAATATATATATAAAATCGATTCTGAATTGCCAACAGGGGTATGGGCATTCGCTAAGAGTAAAAAAGCAATTTTTTCTCATATGATATTCGTGGTGGCCGTCAACCTTCAACCTCTTCCATTCTAATGAAGTTGCAACGTCAATATTGGATATTGACAAGTACATAAAACTTCTTAAAACATCTCGTATCAGGCTCTTTTGCATGCATGCATACAAGATATGAAAGTTCATCAACTATGAAGTGTGAAAGTCAATTTTGTTACATCCCAAAATGCTGATATTGTCACAGATTGTTTATTTGATTGACAATAAAACTGTTGTAGGTTAAAGTTGTACAGTCAATATACCCGTGTTCCATATACAACAATGATTAGCTGTGTCGTTACATAGTTCTGTTCGGCATCATTTGCCAACTCTTGGTCATTGAGAAATGGTTTTCATTATCTTCACCATCCAATTATTGATTGTCATTGTGAAAGTATTTTATTCTAATTGGTTTACTGACCCCAAAGTTTGGTTGGTCAACCAACATTAAACCATTATTAGTGGCCAAATTGAAGCCCTTTAGCTATTACATGTTGGTTGTTGGAAGTTATATATTGTGACAACATTGTATAGGTAGATAATGATGTTCACTGATGGTGAATCAACCAATCTTTAGAGTTTTATCAGCCCACCAAAATCGAACTCTTTAGCCGCCAATATTTGGTCGTTGAAGGCCTTCACTGATGGTGGATTAGCGATCACTCAACGACCACAACTTTTTGGTTGCTAAAGGTCTTCAGCGACTAGGAAATAACCTTTAGCAACCATGTTTTTTGGTCGTTGGATGTGTGGGGATTTTTATTTTTTATTTTTTTGGTAGTGCAATTAAATGTAAGACCAAATCGAGGCTAATTCACCAATAATAACTTAAAATCTTATTTAAATTTTAAACCAATGCAATTTAATTTTGCGATAATAACTTAAAATCTTATTTAAGTTTTAAACCAATGCAATTTAATTTACTTATCAAACATATATACATCCTTTGAGACCTCACACACCTATGTAAACAAAAACTAGATTGCACATTGTAACATGTGTGAATGCGATTCGAGAAAGTTTTTACTTTTAAGTTCATGTTTGACAACTATTAAATCTTTAGTTTTTATATGCTTATTTTCAACCAAATATTACACAATATTTTGCACATAAATCCTAAAATTTTCCTTATCTTTTCATGACACATTTTCCTAAAATTCACTGTTTAAATCCCAAATAATGGTCATGAAAAATGGGCAAAGCATTGTCCACTTTTTACTTGATCAGAGATTAATGCAGCGTGTTGTTAGTACAAGATACGTTAACATTATTTTGTAAGATTCACATAATAGACGTTACAAAATTTTACGTTGACTATCGATCCTCAATGCACTTTCCTTTATCTAGCTCCAATTTGACAAAACTTTTTCAAATTATAAGTTGATTAATCTCATGAAATGTGTATTTAAATAGTAGATAAATGTCTTGGGTTCAGTAAAATGTGTGGTTAAAAGTAAAGCCCTCGTTTGACCCCATCAAATTAAATTTCATTTTTCTCTTTTCTATTTTAATCACACAATTTTCTATAAAATAATATTATACATAAACCGAAAACCTTTCTTTCTTTTTTAACCACTCATTTTAAAAAAAAAAATACTATTCCACCCATTTTAATTTGGAAAAATGGGGGCCAAACGTGTGCAAAATTTAACCTGCTTAAAATCTGAAAAAAGTTTTACCAAACAAATGTCAGTCTTGAAACAACATACACATTATTGATTTTAAATAAAAATGTTTGTTTTAGATTTATTTTGAATGGATCCTAATTTTGAAGGAAGTTTACCAGGCGACGGCTTTCATTTCCAACATCTGCTGCCAAATGGAATCTTGATTAGCTTCCTAATTTGCTGCCTTATTCGGCCAATACCAAACAAATCCCACATAACTCAGAGGTTTCACTCTCTTTTTTGACCGAGTCCCATATAATCTTTCGACATAAGTTAACAAGTATAAATAAATAAAATTATTTATTTTTAAGAAATTAAAATTTTCGAAAATTAAATTTAAATAAATAAATAAATGTATTTTCACTCTAATAGCGCAATAACCTAAGCTTTAGGATATACAATGGTGCTTGGTACGACTCTCAACTCTATCTATTTATACAGAGTGAATTGTTCAAATGGTCACTAAATTTTGTAAAAAGTTTTCAAGGTGTCATTAAACTTTAAAAATCACTTAAATGGTCACTAAACTTTGCACAAGATTTCCGAGGAGAAACCTTGCAAAGTCCTGGAAAAACTTTTGCAAAGTTCAGTGACCATTTGGAAAATTCACTCATTTATACATGTTTTGGATTATTAGTTTATTACTACTACTAGAGCGAGCAATGCCGCGTTTAGCCGGCTGGTTCATCATTTTCGAGAGCTCTATATACAACTATATAAATCAAGGCCAGCTGAACCATAAAAGCATCCATCCTGCACAGGCAAAATATAGGCAAATTATAAGCAGTTTAAGCAAGGTTTCTATTGCATCAAACTAAGTTCTAAAATGTCTTCAACAATTTTCTTGATTGCATTTTTCGTCGCGATAGTTGCTTCTTCAGCTTTAGCGATCGAATATGTAGTTGGAGATGATGCTGGTTGGAAACTCGACTTCGATTATCAGAAGTGGGCTGAGGGAAAACAGTTTGTCGTTGGAGATAAACTTAGTATGCTTCTGCATTTTTATATTCCTTTTTAGTTTTTACTTATTTAAACTTAATATTGGTTTATACATCAACTTATTTTTAGTATGGATAGTAACATATTATCGTTTGAGTCGGTCTTTATCAAAGTGTTATTTCAAGTTGTGAGTTCACAAAATAACATTGAATAAGTGACTTGTCCGGGGTTAAAAATGGGGGAGTAAAGATACAGACTGATGTGTCAGAAAATGATTGGATATTTTTGTTTTAATTTTTCAAACTGTCTAATTATGCATCCACACATGTTCCATCTATATTTGAGTATGACTTTGAGCTTGGATGCATAGCATGATTGAATAACATTAGACTAAAAACTTTGGAGGAGAGTTCTTGTCGGAAAAAGTAACTCCATTTTTCCCAATTATTGAGGAAATACTAGTTTTTTTAGCCTGTTTTCGTCAATCTACAATATTTCTAATCGCAGATATTTCCTTTTCTACCTGCATTTCTGCAAATCTTTTGTGGTGAGATCAATTATCATCTTAATCATAGCATCTCTATGCAATTTTAAAATCACTTTGGTCCAATTTAATCTTTTGTAACAAACCTTATTCTTTTTCAGAATTGATAAAATTCTTGTTAATTTTACATTTTATATAATTCTACGGATTTTAACCTATTTTTCTGCTGCAGTTTTCAAGTACACAGATAAAACTCACAACGTTCACAGAGTAAATGGAACTGCTTTCCAGCAATGCATGGCACCAGCTGAAAGTGAGGCTCTAACTAGTGGATCTGATGTGATCACCCTAGCTACGCCGGGAAGAAAGTGGTACATTTGCGGGGTCGGGAAGCACTGTGCGAACGGAATGAAGCTTGCCATTACTGTTTCTGCAGAAGTACAAGCTCCGGCTCCAAGCCCGGTTTCTGCAGCAGATAAAGTCTCTCCATGGAAATCTTGTGCGTGGATGCTGGCATCAATGGCTTTCTTCAGGATGATGATGGCTTAATAAGAGACAGACCCAACTTCTTAATTTTCATGTTATGCCATTCTTTCTTTTCCTTTTTTTTTTTTTTTGTTGAATTCTGAATTGATATTTAGTAAATTTTATTTATATTTATTTTAAAATTTTTAAAAAAATTGTTAATTGAATTATGGCGATGTTAAATGAGTTAAAAAAAAAAAAGTAAGTTGCAAATGAAATAGAAAAAATCATATTTCATGACCTTCAAAAAATATTTTGCGAGTGAATATATGATTTGTACAAAAATACAACTATCGTCTAAAATTCTAGTTAATACTTCTTTTATTAATGTACTTCTACCCATTGCATTACGAAGAGGGAACTTATATTTAATCGAGCACATACCTACATGAAGTGTCGTATGATGTCCCAACAAAATAGTTCGCAAGATTCATGTAGTAGAAAGATATAACATAATAAACTCTCCGTTAATCAATCTCCAAACTGTATATTTAAGGTTCAAATTGTGATTGATTTTAGAGCCCAACTCGTGATTATCAAACGATCAAAAGTTAGTTAGGTGCTTGGTAAATTTAAGAAAAAATTAATTATAGAAAAATCTTTACAATCTAACAGCATTATGCTTTTAAAGTTTCGAATAATCTACAATTATAATACCAATTTCAGCCTTAATTAATATACTTCTTTTTATTGATATTACAAAGGTAATGGATCTTTCCGCCATTTATATTAATAGATATTAATTTTATAATGTTAAAATAATTATATGAATAATATTTTTAAAAAAATATTTGATATGATATGTATGTTGTTATAGAAGTAAAAATATATTTTCCAATACTATAACAATGATTATAATAAGATAAAAAAATATCATTCTAATCAATGCTCGTTTGAATAATTGTTATATGTAAAACAATAAATCATTTTTGTTCGCCATATGTCGATATTGATTTTGAATCATATAGTAATTCTAAAGCAAATGTTACCGTATACTTAACTGATTATTTATCAAATCGATTAATTATCTTGTAAGAACAATAATACCAAACCTCGACAAAATCTTGAATTCAATTTATAGTATCTTTTTTAATTCCCAATATATAGAGCACTTAAATCACCCATTCAAGCTTCATTGTCACTCCTTACATTCTAAATTTGATGAAAATACTAGGAATGACACTTTGTCCGGCGACAGCTTTCATGGCCAACATCAATTGCCAAATGGAAGCTAAATTTAATGACATCACAGGAGGACATATAAACCCTACATTATCAGTTACACACTTTGACCAAATCCTTAATTGTCACGAGTTAAGCAGAAGAAACGGGCTCAATGATAGGGCCTTTTTTCAAGGACCGACTTGACAGTTTTTTGTTTATTTTTTTAACTGTCAATAAAAATTTGTCAAGTATATGTGTGTCAAAAAATCCTATCATTGACCCTGCTTTTCCACAAAAATTCTATTGTCACATATCGATGCAATTATAAGTAGATAAATAAATATATATGACTATCTCTACTAAAATTTTTACGGTGCGGTTTTAGCTTGTTTACTGTTAATGAGTGAAATTACGCTGATAGCTGAGAATTTGCCGGGCATTTGACCTTTTAGCATTCTCTGAAGGTTACATGACTTCTAAATTTTACATTTCATATTAAAATTTTTCTTTTTGGATCATCTTGAAGATACATATATATTTGGACTAAGCCATAAGAAATTTATCGAATTGGCATTATTATTTTTTTTTATTACAGCATATATATTTTTTTTTATTAAAAATATAATCGATTTTAAATTTTCTAATATATTCTTAGTTAACATATCTTGTTATTAACAAATATGAAATACTCTTATTTAAATTATTATGTAATGCAGTGGTATATTAGAAAATTTATATTTTTAATTATATTTTTTTAATCTATATGAAAAAGAAACAGACTTATTTTTATGTGACGATGGAGAATTATCTTCTCTGTATGGAAGGATAATAATTCTGTATATATCATCGATCAACTTGGACATAAATTAAGGAAAATGTTGGGTTTTAGTGGTCCTAACCTAAAACAACTGTTATTTAATGAAAACAAAAATAATTTTTAAGTAAATTCTAAAATTCAGAACCGTATTAGGAAGATCTGTCGGTGGCTTGAAGAAACAACGAGGAAGATAAACTAGAACTTCAACAGTCAACATCCTCATTAATAACGAGGGGTTTATTTTCAAAGGATGAAGGGAAAAAGGTTGGTGAGACATCCTATTCAAAATTTAGTGTTAAAAGATATAAATATTAAATTCGAAATATTCTATATTATTATTGAGACAGATAGCGACAAGGCGAGAAGCGATAGATCTGAATTTCTCCTTTCATTATTACCTAATTTTACCTCGAAATTTTAGCTCCAAAATCTACGTGTGTCTTTTTGTTTCTAAGTTTATATGGAAAATGATAGGAAAATCACCAAGATTTCCTATTATCTCAATTCATAATTAAGACAACAGTTCTACAATACATTTTTGTAATTTGTATGTAGTTGATTGAAATCATGAAAGCCATAATTTGTCATGGTTTTAGAAATTGAATTCACTTCATTTTAAATAATTATTCTTCAATTCTTCAACAACAATAATAAATTAAATATTATTTTTATGTATTTATGTTTAATCTGTAGTACTAATTATTACAAGGGTTTCGATTGAAATCTCCTTCCTGAAACTTCTTCGAATTTACCTCTTTTGAATTTGAATTCTTTTGTGAAAGGGTTAAAAGACAGATTTATCTTTAAGGATTTGAAAAGGGTGGAATGCAATAATAATTTTAACTTTCACTCAATTTGGTCAAGTGGGCTTCTTTTAGGATCCTAGAATAAAGTCAGTCTTGCACAAGTTACTTTAATTATGTTTTTCTAATTAATAATTCCAAGAATTATATAATATATGAAAATGAAAAATGCATGTGCACTAAAAGCATCCCTAATGATGGTGTAAAATAGAGATTTAAATTTCTAATGTCACCGAAAACCTCTCCATGGAGATATCAGATATGCAAAGGAGATGCAAATTACATTTTTCAATAGAAAATGCTTTACTTCCATAAGAGGCAAAAAGTAAATTTAGATCTTTTCGTTAAAACAGAATCTGAATTTAGATTCATCGAAATGTAAATGAGGATGCAAAAATAATTTTAAAAATATCAATTTACACAATCAGTGGAGATACTCTAACACGCAGCAGAGCATCCTTTCATGCCTTTGATTTAGCTTTTTGGAACTTTTTATATATGAAAAAATATATTGGTTTATATTTTAGACAACCAAAATATTACTCTTTTTTTTTTTTTTTTCCTGATAAGATTTTACTATTTTTAATTTTTCAAGACATTTTGTTGAACACAATGCCATTATTGGTGTCGGATGCCATTTTTATGTTTGAATTTGAAACATAATAGATACATCTTTTTTCATTTATTTATTTATTTATTTTGAATTACCTAACTCGACATGCATACACACATCTATGTAGGAAGGAGCTATGTTTGTTCATAGTAGTAGATCGATAGTGACATTTCAAAAAACTATGCGCACACATAAAATAATTTTTTTTTTCGAATATCTTATAATTTTAATACCTTAATATCTCCTATGTCATCTTTTAGAAAAATGTCTTTGTAATTTATGAGAAGGATAGAAGTTTTAAAATAATAGTCAAAAAATTATAAACTGTTGGTATAATTAATTTTTCTAGCATTTTCATTGGTCAGCGGGGTTTTCGCTCAATGCTTTTGAAATGAATTATTCATTTCATGTTGAACAAGTGAAAAGAGTACATATGGAGAATAAAAGATGAATGGTTTGATATCAATATTGTCCCCACATGTACATCTTTTCTAAGCTTCACTGTCAGCACCTCGTGGGTTGTCCGATTATTTCTCAATGTATAATTTTTTCACATTTACAAAATCACAATAAATGCTTATTTCTCAAAAGTTATACATTGAGAGAGAGAGAGAAGAGAACCTCCTATTTTCATGCTATGCTGTAATATTCTTTCTTTCTTTTATTTTTTGTCATTGTGAATTTTATTTTTATTTTTAAAATTTTCAGAAAAAACATTGTTAATTGAATTATGATGACGTTAAATCAGTAAAAGAAAGTTATGTGATGTATTTTATGTTAGAAACTTGTCTAATATTAAATGTTAAATTAATTATTAAGACTTGTGGTTCTATAATAAAATGTCAACTTTAGCGAGAGGAGTAGTCCTATACTCTATATATTGGTGTTTTTATACTTATTCAATGTTCTATTAATACCTTATCATGTTCGCACAAGATGATGACTCGTTTAAATATACTAATCTCAAGAACAAGTCTCATTTGAGTTTTAATCGAACTGAATTGTTTATTTGAGTTTAATGAACTTTGACACCCATATTAACATTTGAGATTCCATTTTAAAAGATTAACATCTTTAAACAATACATTATATGTTGGTTGTTGTTTTTCTACTAATTCGATGTGAAATTCGTCTCTTAACGCTAATGTAGTCTATTAATGAACTACGTTCCTAATCGCTATCAACGTGCTTTCTTTTTTCGAAGTTGTACGTACATGATTTAAGAGGCCTATCAAACTGTATTTTCTTTGATGGGAAGAAGATACAAGGTAAAAAAAATACATAAGTAATAAAGAGTTTTCTAATCTATAGAGTCTGTGATTCTTCATCGATGAACGGATTTAGGTCTTGAGTATGTTTGGTTTAGCTAAAAACTCGATAAATAATTTAGTTAGAGCCAATAATTAATTTTAATTATATATTTCATGAGTCTACAATTTTTATAAAATTTTCAACTATATATTTCATCAGTTTTTATTAAAATATATTAAAAATATGATTTTTAGCAAAACCAAACAGAAACTGAATAAATTAATTGAATTGTCTTCAATTTACAACTTTTCATTACATACGGACTTTCGAATCTAAAAGCTGTAGCTGAAGGTACGATTTACAGCTTCCGCTTAGTTATTTATGTTCCATAATTTAGCTACCATTTTAGTATCAGAGAAATACTTCTAGTTTAGCATTTGATTCATGTTTATTGTGCTGAGCATTTTCAGTACTTTATTTTAATTACATTTATCTGATTTAATTAAGATTACATGATGTTTGTGCACCTTATGCATCATAATTTCTTCATATATTATAATCTGAATTTCTAATTAATTAAATAAAGTATATGATAATGAGCTAAGTAATTTTGAATTGGTTTATTTATAACCATATAAGTAATAACGATACATATTACATATTACGTGGAGCATTGTTATGCTTCCTTAAACTAAATTTTGTGCTTACGTTGAAAAAATGATACTTTAAGTTGGGACAGATTGCGAGTCAACTGCGTGCTTGTTTTAATCTTTCCATTATTTAAAAAATCCAAAAACATTAGAAGGTTGAAAATTTTGAAAAAAGATATTAAAAAAAAATTGGGTTTATGTTTTACTTAATTGGATAGCATTGCCGGTCAATGAGAAGATTATGCTTGAAATTGTGTTGATTTGTAACTTGTAATCGAATGATATTGCTTGTGCTTATTTTTCATATATTTCTTATTATAAGACCTTGTGTACATGACTATCACCAACTATTATTTATGTTTTAAAAATTATTTTAAAATGGGATGGATTATTTGAGTTGGTAGAACTAGGATATAAATTATCCTAAAATTCCTAAGATGAAATACATCAATAACTCGACTTCTTTGTGACATTACACCAAAAATCACCTTTCGCAACGGTTAAAATTTGTTGTCAAAGACCTATGACAACGTTCAGGCGTCTATTGTAAGTTTCGACGTTGCCGTAGAGGGAAGAGTTTTGACAACGTTCAAATACCGTTGCAAATTAAGGTTTTGGTAACGTTCTTTGAACGTTGCAAATGAGGGTTTTGGCAACGTTCATTGAACGTTACAAATGCTGTTTTTCGCAAAGTTCATTTAACGTTGCCAAAACCCTCATTTGCATTGTTTTTTGAACGTTGTCGTAGGTCATTTAAATTTATTTTTTTCGCAGTTTTTTTTTATTTGTATAGCAATTTACCAAACCAACCACAAATTAAAAAAGACTTTCTGGGCTTACATGAAATTGATATAATTTTTTTAATCCATACCAAATAGACAAAACACATCATTGTAATAAATCGAAGAAAAATTTTCATTTATATATTGCCCATCCAATAAACATCATCCTAACTGCTCACTTGTCAGTGACAAGTTGTGCCCGAAGTTGCTTCTGTAGGGCCAACTTTACTTCAGTGTACTTGCGAGTCTTGAGACCACAGTCGGGGTTAACCCACAAGATGTTGGTTTTGAGCACTGCAAGCATCTTGTTAATTCTGTCAGCAATTTATTCTGTTGATGGTATTCTGGACGAGTGTGTTACAAGAAGTGCAAGAAAATCAGCCCTTTTATTTCACAAAAATATGAAATAATAAACTACAAATGAAAGAGACATAAAAAAAAAACGCAAAGAAGACAATATTTTCGCCCTAAGGCAAGAGGTTCGGAACCGGGGTTCCTAATCCCCTTTTGAGCTTCGTCAAACGGAAGAAATCACTATATCAATGGAATCAAATATGTCCGGTACAATCTTCATAGCACTCAACCGAAATCACACAAGATTTCCCCCAAAAATTAAGCCTTATAAACCGTACAACATTCACTCAAGAATGATGAATCGAAGCCTATACAACAATCACTCAAGATTATTTCAACACAAGCTTCTATACATTCGACAATGACATTCACTCAAGAATAACACCAATGCACCTTGTTAAATCACTCAAGATTAACTATACAAGATTGGATTAATTTCTCATCAACAGGCTAAATTTTTGGAGTGCAAAAAATTGACCACCGAGAGAGACGAGAGGCAGAGAGTTCGTGAGGTGAGAGAGAGTGAATCTGAATTCTGTAGTTACGTACAAAACCTAGTGCCATTTAATATGAAGCCTCTAGAATTATGCCATCCAATGGTAGGTAAGTTGACACTTAGCGAAATCTGGCAGTATCCATTTATCATAAGAGAAAAAAAGTGTTCCAGCAGCTCATGGTCTTCTGGCAAAGTGAAACAGTAAGTCTCCAATTTAATTACAAGATCCGGCCCAATTAGCCCAACAACTAATTACTTCAAGCCCATCATTGTGCCACTTTCTCTACAAAGTGGATATCGTAAACACCTGGGCGAATTCTAGCACTGTACTTCACTCCCTCGTGAAAAATTGAAAGGAGCTTCTCATCAGAATGAGAGTTCTCAATGGTGATCACATCACCGTCCATGTCAATAATAGAGTGGGTGATAATATTGAAGTTGGAGTAGCACATGTGGGTGTGAATCTGTTGGAAATGAAGGAATATTATCCAGTCAACAAACAGAAGCTATAGCACGTGGTATCGAGGACAAGGAAGTGCAAGGATTTACGTGGGTCGTATCTTGAACACCAGCATTGGTTATTCTGAAAGAGTGGACGGCCCAATCCAAGTAGAAAGCATGCTCGGACTTCCTAAGGCGCAAGCCTTCTCTCAATGCAGCCTCGTCAATTCGGGTAAAAGTGATGCCTGCCTTCTCGAGATCCTCTACTTCATCCTCAATGGCCAAAGTAATGCAAGAGTAGCCCATGACTTCATTATACATTCCCTAGCTGCAACTTAATTTAATAAATTAATTAACAAACCTTAAACACCTAAGTAAGCATTCTTAATTAATGACCACTTAGCAAACAACTTAAAATCAGATTCCAACAATCTTTCTGAATTTTTTTTCCCAATAAGTGTAAATATAAAAACTCAACCAAAAATATATATCATCATATAGGCCAGGCAGATCATATTCTAAGATTTGACACAAAAAGTTTTGTGGAAATGAGGCATCATTTTTGCAACTAAAGAAAATACCATTCAATATTGAATTGTTTTTAACAAGTCTAAATGCTTGTTAAACTTGAATATTGCCAAAGTCTATTGAAAGGAAGCTCTAGCAATGTACAAATTGCAGCTTCAATGATCTATTGCATAATCTAATTAACCCTGGCATGGAATTAGCAGAGGAAAGGGGACAATGACAAGACATTTCGTTCCGTGTTTTCTTGTGGATTTGAGTTCTTTCAAATGATTTTATAGGTTGCTACTGTCAATGGAAATATGATGCACGCTAATTCGAGGATCACTATTCCTAGAGAACCTGATCTTGAAACAGCACGTAGGGGACAAAGAATAAGGTCAGTTAAGACGATAGAATCCAACTGCACTTCTGCCTTTGTATTGTTGAAGAAGGATTTTCTTCTTACAAGCTCTGGGATGCTCTGTTTCATCGATTGATTTTCAGGCCAAAAGCTAGAAAAGAAGCTGAGAATATGACTTCAGCTATTCATAGATTCAAAGCTCTTCCACTAAATAGAAAAGTCAGTAACTTGTTCAGATATTGGCGATTTTGACTTCTGTATTATATTAATTAATCATTTTGTGATATATCTGCATCTTTCAGATTCTTGAAGCACCTTCACTATTGCTTCCGAAAAGAAGCACTCCTCAGCAACCAGACTTTCGAGTGAGCAAGCCTGATTTTAGCTTTCTGATCCAGCAGATTGATTAGGTACATTGAAATAACTTGCACGGTTTTAGGAATTTCATTTGAAGACTTCAGAGAGGGCTATGCACCATTCCTCAGCAGTTTCAACATCTATTCTCCCTTGCAGCAGTTCTGATAAGGTTATTGTTGAAAAATATGGAGCCTAAATGTTAGGCTTCACAATTTCAATGGTGTCAGACAATTGTTTTCAAATGCTGGCTGCAAATGTTGAAAAAGCAATGTGGATGGAAATATTTTTTGCAGCCATGCAGCCGCCAACCACAATATTTTAAAGACTTTGGGCCATGCATTTAATGAAAGCCAATTTTGTTGAAAAATAATAGAGATGCATTTATGAGAATGGTGAGATTTTTCACTATAAATTGGGGCCAAAGCAAAGGGAGATGTGTGCCAAAACATGAGCAAAAGAGAAGTGCAAGAAAATCGTGTAGAGTGAAAACACGAGAGATAGTGAGCAAAACACAAAGTGAGAAGTAGTTAGGCTTTCGTTTGTGTAGAAAATTAAGGAGAGAAAAATGAGAAATTGTCTTTGCGTAGGCAAATAAAATACAGCGAGTGTATTTGTTGTATTCCTTTTATTCTCTTGTTGATACAGTAAAAGAATTGGTGTGGGTTTGTGGACGTAGGCACGATTGCCAAACCACGTAAATTCTTGTGTCACTTGCACTTATTATTTTTTTGCTACATTTATTTCTTCTCAGTTCAAATTATTTTGCGTCCCACTAATCCTGGCGGAATTAGTAGCGGTCTAATTTCCTAACAATTGGTATCAGAGATCCAGAATTTAAGTGGGAGGAATGGAAACAGACGAGAAGATATTCAAAATCGATAAGTTTGATGGCACAAACTTTGGATTTTGGAAGATGCAAATGGAGGACTATTTGTACCAGAAGGGCCTGTATAAACCACTTCACGTAAAGCCGGAGGACATGACCGACTACGAGTGGGAATTACTTGACCGAAAGGCTCTTGGCGCAATAAGGCTGACATTATCAAAGTCAGTCGCTTTCAACATAAAAAATGAGAAGACGACGGCATCTCTCATGGCGGCTCTGTCTAGCATGTATGAACAACCATCTACAGCAAACAAAGTTCATTTAATCAAAAAACTATTTACTATGAAAATGGCAGAAGGCGAAAGATTTGGAGAACATCTAAATGTGTTCAATGAAGTGACGGACCAGTTAAACATAGTTGAAATCACGTTCAGTGATGAGGTTCGAGCTTTATTGATTCTCGGGCAGCTGCCTGAGAGTTGGAATGGCACAGTTACAGCAATTAGTAGCTCTGCCGGAAAGTCCAAATTGAAATTTGAAGATGTCGTGAATATGATCCTGACCGAGGAAATACGAAGACAGTCAGAAGGTGTTTCCACTTTTGGAGCCGCTTTGAACATGGAGAGCAGAGGCAGAAGTTTAAACAGAGGTAAAGAGCATTACAAGGGCAAGTCAAGGTTTGGTAGATCAAAATCTAGAAATCCAAAGAATTCCAACAAATCAAAAGTTGTTGAATGTTGGAATTGTGGCAAGATCGGACACTACAAAAATCAATGTTAAGTTTCCAAGAAAGAAAATGAAAACAAAAATGAGGCCAATGTTGTAGCAGAAGAATCTGATGATACTTTGATATGCTCTTTGGAAAGCAAAGCAGAATACTGGGTAATAGATTCTGGAGCATCTTTTCATGCTACTTCAAACAGAGAACTCTTTACGAGTTATGAGCTAGGCAATCTTGGAAAAGTGTATCATGGTGATAATCAACCTTGTGACGTAGTCGGCAAAGGCGAAGTACAGATCAAGCTTAATGGATCTGTATGGAAATTGAAGGATGTTAGACATATTCCAGACTTGAGGAAGAACTTGATATCTGTGGGCCAACTATCAAATGAGGGTTACGTCACAACCTTCAACGGTGATATTTGGAAGGTTTCCAGGGGTGCAATGACCATAGCACGAGGCAAGAAAAATGGTACTCTTTACACCACAACGAGTGCTTGCGGAATAATTGCAGTTGTTGATTCAAATGAAGATCCGAATCTATGGCACCAGAGACTGGGGCATATGAGTCAGAAAGGACTCAAGTACATGCATGACAAAGGGAAACAACCAGGACTTCAATCTATTGATGCAGACCTATGTGAGAGTTACATATTAGGGAAGCAGAAGCGAGTGAGTTTCAACAAGTGTGGCAGAACTCCAAAGCAGGAAAAGCTAGAGTTAGTCCACACAGATGTCTGGGGACTAGCTGCAGTTCCATCTATTGGCGGAAAGTCTTATTTTGTGACTTTCATCAATGATCACTCCAGAAAAGTATGGGACTACTTCTTGAGACACAAATCCAAAATGTTCGAGATGTTCAAGAAGTGGAAAGCTATGGTGGAGAATGAAACAGGTTTGTGAGTAAAGAAATTGAGATCAGATAGTGGCGGAGAGTACGAACATACTAATTTCAAAAAGTTTTGTTACCAGAGTGGTATCAAACTGGAAAGGACGTTGCCAGGAACACCACAACAAAATGGTGTGGTCGAACGAATTAACCGGACTTTGACAGAGAGAGCCAGAAGCATGCGGTTACATGCTGGCTTGCCTAAACAATTTTGGGCTGAAGCTATCAACACAGCAGCATACTTAATCAATCGCGGGCCATCAGTGGCTTTGGAGTACATGATACCGGATGAAGTATGGAGCAGAAAAGAAATAAAACTTTCTCATTTGAAAGTTTTTGGTTGTGTCACATATGTACATATTAGTGATCAAGCTAGGGGTAAGTTTGACCCCAAATCACTAAAGTGTACATTCATTGGACATGGTGGAGATGAGTTCGGGTATCGCTTTTAGGATGATAAGATCAAAAAGGTCATCAAAAGTCGGGATGTCATATCCAATGAAAGGGTGATGTACAAGGATAGAGATACATCGCAGTCTAGTGACATACATGATAATCCAACATATGTTGAGTTGGATGATACTCCAAGTAGTAGTATGTCAAAGCAGATAGATGAAAGTCCTCAGCCAGAGGAAGCTGTTGCAGAGACTACCTCCAACTCCTATTCCAAGAAGATCTTCCCGACCACATGTTCCAAACAGAAAATACATAAATTATTTGTTACTTACTGATGCCGGTGAACCTGAATACTATGATGAGGCATGTCAGGGAGAGGATGCAATTAAGTGGGAGCTTGGAATGAAAGATGAGATAACGTCTCTTATCTCTAATCAAAGGTGGGAGCTAGTTGAGTTGCCTGCAGAAAAGAAAGCCCTACACAATAAATGGGTCTATTGAGTTAAGGAGGAACATGACGGATCAAAGCGATACAATGCGAGATTAGTGGTCAAAGGCTTTCAACAAAAAGAAGGAATTGACTACACAGAGATTTATTCTCCAGTAGTAAAGCTGATAACAATTCGATCAGTCTTGAGTATTGTTGCAGCAGAGGGGTTGCACTTAGAGCAGTTAGATGTGAAAACTGCCTTTCTCCATGGTGACCTAGAGGAGGAGATATATATGCAGCAACCAGAGGGTTTCTCAATCAAAGGAAAAGAGAAGCTCGTGTGTAAATTGAAGAAAAGCTTGTATGGCTTAAAATAAGCTCCGAGACAGTGGTACAAGAAGTTTGATGGATTTATGCAGAAAAATGGCTACTACAAGTGCAATGCTGACCATTGTTGCTATTTTAAGAGGTTGGAGTCCAGCTACATTATTTTTCTACTTTATGTTGACGACATGTTAGTAGCGGGACCAGACATAAACAAAACTCAGAAATTAAAGAAGCAACTGTCAACAGAATTCGAAATGAAGGACTTGGATCCAGCTAAACAAATTCTAGGGATGAGAATTTGTAGGGACAAGCAAAAAGGCACTTTGCAGTTATCCCAAGCCAAGTACATTAGTTAAGTTTTGCAGAGGTTCAACATGAACAATGCAAAGGCAGTTAGCACGCCATTGGCTAATCACTTTCGTCTATCAAACAACCAGTCTCCGAAAACAGAAGACGAAAGAAACTTCATGGCTAGTATTCCGTATGCCTCAGCCATTGGAAGTTTAATGTATG
>NW_019237821.1:20690-30986 GCF_002742605.1 Olea europaea var. sylvestris | reverse complement strand
TTTTTCTAAACACCAATAATTATCTATTTTTCTTATTTTAATTTCCATAATCTCTATGGCTCTGATACCAAATTAGGAGACTACTTAGAGCGAACAAAAATCAAATAAATCAAATAAAAATATTAATCAAATAAATCAAATAAAAGTTACCAAATTTCAACCAATATTTAATTTTAAGGACTAAATTAGAAAATTTCTATTTTATAATGCCTTGCTATGTAATATTCAAATGGAAGGCATTTTTGGTATGTAAATTGTCTAAGGATCATTTGGGAAAAGTAACCCTTTTGAAAATGTTATTTCCATATATTTTCCCACCTAATTGATGTATCTAATATATATAAGTCTGGCCAAAAGCAAGTCGCTAAAATTGAACACGAAAAGAATCTTGAAGAAGGTCGCTATTTTACGATCTCTATCGGTGACTATTCATCCAATTTGGCTAGAATTTTCGATGGACAATTTTTCGAATGCATTCCAGTGAAATCTAATACATTTGAATAAATTAAACATTTTATTACATATAATAATGAATAAGCTTAATGTTAGTTCCACAAATGTAATTTAACAAAAACTGAACGACATGATTGAACAAATTATAATCCAAATTCCTCAAAAAAGGGGTCCATCGCATATTAAATTTAAATTTACTGACGAAGATAAAGTTTTAGTCACGTTACATCAAATTAAGTTCAATGAATCCAGATATAACGATAGCATCTCATCGCCAACCAACCAACGATCCGTTCAAACTTGCTAGAAGTAGGGAAAAGAGTGAGTATATGAGAATACTCAATAAGATGCGAATATTTGCATAATACCGAATGAAAATATCAATTCATGCATCAAAATAACCATAACATCATATCATATCTTTAGAATCCGATAAGAGCTTATACATATCATATCATTGATACCCTGTGGCCATTATCATATATCGTACCAATCATGTCAATTCTTTAATATAATAGTTATAAAATGAAGTAAATAAAATTAAACGGGACAAATCATTGGCACCTCGAAATAATTTTTGAAATAAAAGCAATAATTTCACATTCCACAACCTTCTCTGATGCCGTGTGTATATGCGTGTTTGATCCGGTAAAACATATCATGAATCTTTTATTCCCAACTTGGAGAACTTATTTAAGGTAAACAATAATCATTCCTTAAATCATGTGAGATACACGTGTAAACAATCTAACATTTTCCTATCACATCCAGGAGCGGACCCACACGGGATCATGTGGGGTCAAATGACCCCACAAAACTTTGCCCTTCCTTTTCCTTTTTTTTTTTATTACAATTTGCTTTTATGTACTCGTTATTAGATATCAAATGAAGTCAAAATATTGCATTCTTAATATCATTTCGAAGTACTCATTGTAAGTGTTATGCCCTAAATCCAATCGATTTAGATTGTAAACGCTTTTAATATATTTAATGCATTTGTTTTTGGCGAGATCTATTATTTATTTAAATTAATTTTGTAATAAATGATATTAAATAATAGAATCCGAAGACCCAATTTTAGGTAATCTGTTAATCACAAGGAGTTGTGATTGTGAGATACAAATTACATATAATTGGATCTTGAATAAACCATGGTCGTAAGTAATAACGAGATACGAATATCGTTAATACAGTTAGACCATCACGTGTGGCATTTCTTACTTATGAAGTAAATAGCTGATCTCACGAGCTAAAGTGTGGTGACACTTAAATGAACATGTGGATGTTTTGTTGTAGAACAAAACATTGGAGACCCGCTAAGAGATTCCACATGGATAACTATCTGAGTGTCAGTGGCTAATCTCTAACGTTCGATAGTGGGATTGATCATTTGACTTGAGGTCGTCATAGTGCCTTATATGAGGATGTCACATTTTAACGGTGTTGGATGTTGCTCTGCCATGGACCGCTAATATGAAGGTTGTGAATGATCAATAGAGGATTAGTCACTATTAGATAACTTTGGCGGTGTTGGATGTTGCTCTGAAAGGGGCCGCTAATACGACATCGTTCGGGTGTGTCAAGAATCGTATGAAGGTTGTGATTGATCAATAAAGGATTCGTTACTCTTAGATAGTAGGAGATTATGATCTGTGTTTCATTCAATTAAGTCGATGATGAAATCCTTGGCCAAGGTGTACTCATAAGTCGAAAAGGAGTTTTCGATTTATGTTGACTTAATAGTGAAATGAAAGATATGATCGATGATCGAGATTGACACAATTCCATATCTAGTAATTGATCGGATCGTATTGACGAAGGGATAATAGTTCCACGGTGAACGAACGAATTTGGTTTTGTCATACCACGTGACATTTCCCGTCATATGTATTGCCCTGACACATTGCTAGATGTCAATCAGGGACGGCGAATGTGAATTGACGATAAATTAAAAGAGTGTATTAATTTATCGATTTTGATTAGATCAAAATAATATTTCACGACGTTAGGCATCGTGGTCGGGAACCTAATGGGTCGTACACAAAAGAGAATTGGAAGACTGCAAATTGTTAATTGATTAATTTAACAATCGTTGGATAAATTAATTAATTGAATTTCTTATTTATAATCCCGAATTAATTAATTGGATTAATTAATTCACGGACCGGGTTTGATTAATTGGATTAATTAAATATTGGACCGGACCGGGCCGGGTCTGTTTGGGTTTATATATATATGCAGCTAGGGTTTGAGGTCCATTAAGTTATTCATTATTCTTGCTAGCACAAGAAAGAAACCCTAGCAGTTGCTGTTTTCTCTCTGTGTGGATTTCATTGGAGGCTGCACAATTGGACAGCTGTAGGAGGCAGATTCAAGCTGCTGGAAAGGGATAACGCGAAAGAGTTTGCAAATCACACAAAAAGTATATTTCTCATCACAGTTTTTATCTAAATACAAAGCTGAATCCTGAATGGGAATTGAAATTTGTTAAATTCCGCTGTGCATATTTAAGTAAATTCCCAACAGTACCACAGGAATTTAATTTCCAAACAGAGAAGAGGGTTCAACATAACCCACCAATTGAACTCTTAAACAAGGTAAATTTGATAACTACCTATGTACTTCCTAGATTGAAATTGTATTATAGAACTATGAACCGTACCTCTATTTTTGTAATCGTTTGGCACAAACAAGAAGAGGTGCAGTTCTACGCTTCTTAGTTTTGCAACTATCAAGTGCATCCACAAACACTTCTTTTTAGGCTCTAAGCAATTAAATCATTGAATGATTGGGCTTCTGGTGACCCATCTTCCCTCTGTTTTGAACTAGCTCTCCCTGGCATCTGATGACCAACCAACTGCTGGTTCACAGACAAAATTGCCATTGCCATACAACAGCATACCCATTAAGGTTCCATTTATTCGTTCTTATTCATAAATTCATTATTACTTAACATTTAAAGAATACGAGGTACTTCATTTTGACGTTCTTGATTGAGTATTTATTTTTGTCACAAGGGATCAAAAGAGAATAGATGGACTTCCCTCCAGCAAGAACACGAGGTAACATATTCTTGTATTCTAATAGCCTTAATGATGTGGTCGAGTCTCTTGTGTGAATTTTTTTAATCTTACCAGTCATGGTTATAAGCTGTTTTTCTTGCGTCTTTAACAGATAAAACTAGTAGTGAAACAAAAACTAACCTCCTTTGGAGGGAAGCAGATTCCAAGCGGCCCTGATGGGAGAAAGGAAGCTGGTCCTGTTTCTGGGATTAACAGGTATTTGATTTGTTCTCTTTATGTTTATATTCAATTAGAATGCACAAATATATATATATAAAATCGATTCTGAATTGCCAACAGGGGTATGGGCATTCGCTAAGAGTAAAAAAGCGATTTTTTCTCATATGATATTCGTGGTGGCCGTCAACCTTCAACCTCTTCCATTCTAATGAAGTTGCAAGGTCAATATTGGATATTGACAAGTACATAAAACATCTCGTATCAGGCTCTTTTGCATGCATGCATACAAGATATGAAAGTTCATCAACTATGAAGTGTGAAAGTCAATTTTGTTACATCCCAAAATGCTGATATTGTCACAGATTGTTCATTTGATTGACAATAAAACAGTTGTAGGTTAAAGTTGTACAGTCAATATACCCTTGTTCCATATACAACAATCTTGTTAGTTGTTACCAGGTGATTAGCTATGTTGTTACATAGTTCTGTCCGGCATCAATTGCCAACTCTTGGTCATTGAGAAATGGTTTTCATTATCTTCACCAACCAATTATTGATTGTTATTGTGAAAATATTTTATTCTAATTGGTTTACTGACCAAAGTTTGGTTGGTCAACCAACTTTAAATCATTATTAGTGGCCAAATTGAAGGCCTTTAGCTATTACATGTTGGTCGTTGGAAGTTATATATATTGCGACAATTTTGTATTGGTCGCTAATGACGTTCACTGATGGTGAATCAACCAATTTTTAGAGTTTTATCAGCCCACCAAAATCTCTTTAGCCACCAATATTTGGTCATTGAAGGCCTTCACTGATGGTGGATTAGTGACCACTCAATGACCACAACTATTTGGTCGCTAAAGGTCTTCATCGACTAGGAAATAACCTTTAGCAACCATGTTTTTTGGTAGTTTAATGTGTGGGTTGTTGAGTTTTTTTATTTTTTATTTTTTGGTAGCGCAATTAAATGTAAGACCAAATATGCATTCTAGGTTGCTTAAAGCTTCACTAGTGAAATTCAAAAGAGTTTGGTTATCTAGATTAGAATGTATTAAAAAGACTAATTCACCGATAATAACTTAAAATCTTATTTAAGTTTTAAACCGATGCAATTTAATTTTACGTATCAAACATAAATACATCCTTTGATACCTCACATACCTATGTAAACAAAAACTAGATTGCACATTGTAACACTGTTAATGCGATTCGAGAAAGTTTTTACTTTTAAGTTCATGTTTGACAACCATTACTTGAAAATTTATGTTTCTATATACTTATTTTCAACCAAATATTACACAATATTTTGCACATAAATTCTAAATTTTTTCTTATTTTTTAACTACACGCTTTTCTTAAATTCACTATTTAAATCCCAAATGATGGTCATGAAAAATGGGCAAAGCATTGTCCACTTTTTACTTAATTAGAGATTAATGCAGCGTGTTGTTAGTACAAGATACGTTAACATTACTTTTGTAAGATTCACATAATAGACGTTACAAAATTTTACAATGACTATCGATCCTTAATACACTTTCCTTTATTTGACAAAACTTTTTCAAATTATAAGTTGATGGGTCTCATGAAATGTGTATTTAAATAGTAGATAAATGTCTTGGGTTTAGTAAAATGTGTGGTTAAAAGTAAAGCCCCCCATCAAATTAAATTTCATTTTTCTCTCTCCTATTTTAATCACACAATCTTCTATAAAATAATATTATACATAAACTGAAAACCTTTCTTTCTTTTTTAACCACTCATTTAAAAAAAAAAAATATTATTCCACCCATTTTAACTTGGAAAAATGGGGGCCAAACATGTGCAAAATTTAACCTACTTAAAATCTGAAAAAAGTTTTACCAATCAAATGTCAGTCTTGAAACTACATACACATTATTGATTTTAAATAAAAATGTTTGTTTTAGATTTATTTTGAATAGATCCTAATTTTGAAGGAAGTTTACCGGGCGACGGCTTTCATTTCCAACATCTGCCAAATGGAATCTTGATTAGCTTCCTAATTTGCTGCCTTATTCGGCCAATACCAAATAAATCCCACACCAAATAAATTTATTTATTTTTAACAAATTAAACTTTTCAAAAATTAAATTTAAATAAATAAATGTATCTTCACTCTAATAGCGCAATAACTTAAGCTTTAGGATATACAATGGTGCTTGGTGTGACTCTCGACTCTATCTATTTATACAGAGCGAATTGTCCAAATGGTCACTAAATTTTGTAAATAGTTTTCAAGGTGTTATTGAACTTTAAAAATCACCTAAGTGGTCACTAAATTTTGCAAAAGATTTCCGAGGAAAAACCTTGCAAAGTCCTGGAAATTTTTTTGCAAAGTTCAGTGATCATTTGAAAAATTCACTCATTTATACATGTTTTGGATTATTAGTTTATTACTACTACTAGAGCGAGCAATGCCGCATTTAGCCGGCTGGTTCATCATTTTCGAGGGCTCTATATTCAACTATATAAATCAAGGCCAGCTGAGCCATAAAAGCATCCATCCTGCACAGGCAAAATATAGGCAAATTATAAGCAGTTTAAGTAAGGTTTCTATTGCATCAAACTAAGTTCTAAAAATGTCTTCAACAGTTTTCTTGATTGCATTTTTCGTCGCGATAGTTGCTTCTTCAGCTTTAGCGATCGAATATGTAGTTGGAGATGATGCTGGTTGGAAACTCAACTTCGATTACCAGAAGTGGGCTGAGGGAAAACAGTTCGTCGTTGGAGATAAACTTAGTATGCTTCTGTATTTTTATGTTCCTTTTTAGTTTTTACTTATTTAAACTTAGGCTTATACATCAACTTATTTTTAGTATGGATTGTAACTTATTACTGTTGGATTCGGTCTTTATCAAAGTGTTATTTCAAGTTGTGAATTCACAAAATAACATTGAATAAGGTCACTCGTCCAAGTTTAAAAATAAGGGAGTAAAGATATAGACAGATGTGTCAGAAAATGATTGGATGTTTTTTTTAATTTTTCAAACTGTCTAATTATGCATCGACAAGTGTTCCATCTGGATTTGAGTTTGAATTTTAGCTTGAATGTGTAGCATGATTGATACCATTAAACTAAAAACTTGGCAGGAGAGTTCTTGTCGGAAAAATTAACTCCATTTTAAATTTCCCAATTATTGAGGAAATACTAGTTTTTTTTGCCTGTTTTCGTCAATCTACAATATTTCTAATCGCAGATATTTCCTTACTGCATTTCTGCAAATCTTTTGTAGTGAGATCAATTATGATCTTAATCATAGCATATCTATGCAATTTTAAAATCACTTTGGTCCAATTTAATCCTCTGTAACAAACCTTATTCTTTTTCAGAATTGATAAAATTCTTGTTAATTGTATATTTTATATAATTTTACGGCTTTTAACCTATTTTTCTGCTGCAGTTTTCAAGTACACAGATAAAACTCACAACGTTCACAGAGTAAATGGAACTGCTTTCCAGCAATGCATGGCACCAGCTGAAAGTGAGGCTCTAACTAGTGGATTTGATGTGATCACCCTAGCTACGCCGGGAAGAAAGTGGTACATTTGCGGGGTCGGGAAGCACTGTGCGAACGGAATGAAGCTTGCCATTACTGTTTCTGCAGAAGTACAAGCTCCGGCTCCAAGCCCGGTTTCTGCAGCAGATAAAATCTCTCCATGGAAATCTTGTGCGTGGATGCTGGCATCAATGGCTTTCTTCAGGATGATGATGGCTTAATAAGAGACAGACCCAACTTCTTAATTTTCATGTTATGCCATTCTTTCTTTTCCTTTTTTTTTTTTTTTGTTGAATTCTGAATTGATATTTAGTAAATTTTATTTATATTTATTTTAAAATTTTTAAAAAAATTGTTAATTGAATTATGGCGATGTTAAATGAGTTAAAAAAAAAAAAGTAAGTTGCAAATGAAATAGATAAAATCATATTTCATGACCTTCAAAAAATATTTTGCGAGTGAATATATGATTTGTACAAAAATACAACTATCGTCTAAAATGCTAGTTAATACTTCTTTTATTAATGTACTTCTACCCATTGCATTACGAAGAGGGAACTTATATTTAATCCAGCACATAACGACATGAAGTGTCGTATGATGTCCCAACAAAATAGTTTGCAAGATTCAAGTAGTAGAAAGATATAACCTAATAAACTCTCCGTTATTCAATCTCGAAACTGTATATTTAAGGATCAATTTGTGATTGATTTTAGAGCCCAACTTGTGATTGTCAAACAATCAAAAGTTAGTTAGGTGCTTGGTAAATTTAAGAAAAAATTAATTATAGAAAAATCTTTACAATCTAGCAGCATTATGCTTTTAAAGTTTCGAATAATCTACTATTGTAATAACAATTTCAGCCTTAATTAATATACTTCTTTTTATTGATATGACAAAAGTAATGCATTTTCCGCCATTTATATTAATAGATATTAATTTTATAATGTTAAAATAATTATATGATTAATATTTTAAAAAAATATTTGATATGATATGTATATTGTTATAGAAGTTGTTGGGTTTTTGATACCCAATAAATCCCGGGTTATGATGTTAACATGAGCTAATATTATTTCATATGCATAGGCCGATGAATGAAATAAGTCCAACAACCAAGTCCATGAGCTACACCCGACCCAATTGTATTCTTTCTGGATGGCTTGAATTTTGGCCCGTTTACCTATTTAATGACCGAACTTAAAGCCTAACCCTAGAGTATATATATGGATATAACCCTAGCCTCTTTCTTGTGATGTTTTGTGAGACTTTGAGTGAGAAAAAGGAGAATCCCGACTGCCCTCTTGGTGAGTGAAAAAACAGCCCCTAGAAGTGTCCAAAACACCTATTTACTTTGTGTAATTTGTGGTTCCTTCATAGTATATCTTTGTGGTGTCTTCTCCTAGCCTTTGTGGCCACAAGTCATCATCCTTTCTTGTCTTACATGGATAAGATTGAATAGCAACTGAGGTGAATTATGTTGGTTGTGGTTTGGAGCTGGTTGGATTGGTTGTTGGTAGAGAAAAGTACGTTGGACTGAGCCTAGAAAATCACCGTTTGAAGATCCTTTTGAGAGAGCTTCCGCAACAGAAGTAAAATTATATTTTACAATACTATAACAATGATTATAATAAGATAAAAGAATATCATTATTATCAATGTTCGTTTGAATAATTGTTATATGTAGAACAATAAATCATTTTTGTACATTCACCATATGTTGATATTGATTTTGAATCATATAGTAATTCTAAAGCAAATGTTACCCTATACTTAACTGATTATTTATCAAATCGATTAATTATTAAGCACAACAAAAACTGATTATCTTGTAAGAACAATAATACCAACCTTGACAAAATCTTGAATTCAAGTTATAGTATCTTTTTTAATTCCCAATATATAGAGCACTTAAATCACCCATCCATGCTTCATTGTCACTCCATACATTCTAAATTTGATGAAAATACTAGGAATGACACTTTGTGCGGCGACGGCTTTCATGGCCAACATCAATTGCCAAATGGAAGCTAAATTTAATGAGATCACAGGAGGACACATAAACCCTACATTATCAGTTACACACTTTGACCAAATCCTTAATTGTCACAAGTTAAGCAGAATAAACAGGCTCAATGATAGGGCATTTTTCCAGGGACAGACTTGAGAGTTTTTTGTTTATTTTTTCAACTGTCAATGAAAATTTGTCAAGTATATGTGTGTCAAAAAACTCTATCATTGACCCTGTTTTTCTAGCAAAACTCTATTGTCACATATCGATTATAAGTAGATAAATAAATATATATGACTATCTCTACTAAAATTTTTACGCTGCGGTTTTAGCTTGTTTACTGTTAATGAGTGAAATTACCTTGATAGCTGAGAATTTGCAGAGCATTTGACCTTTTAGCATTCTCCGAAGGTTGAACTCTGCTACACAACCCGGGATTAAATCCCGGGTTTGACTCCAGGGCCTGGGTGTATCTACATCACATGGGGCCCGCCACCATCAAATCAAGGGCTGAGGTTGCGCCACCTTGTCCCCTGGATTCAATCCTGGGATTTAATCCCGGGATGAGGAGCTTTATTGCCGAAGGTTATATGACTTCTAAATTTTACATTTCATATTAAAATTTTTCTTTTTGGATCATCTTGAAGATACATATATATTTGGACTAAGTCATAAGAAATTTATCGAATTGGCATTATTATAGGGGTCCATTGCCGCTGTTAGGCTTTAGCCGGCTGAATCATCATTTTTGAAACCTCTATTTATAACAAATCTCATAAGCATCAAAAGAAACCATCTTCCAGCAGCAAAATATATACAAGCAAAATATTAAGCAATATTTCTTGTACATCAAAATTTTCTAAAATGTCTTCAAAAATTTTCTTCATTGCATTTTTCGTCGCGATTGTTGCAGCCCCAGCTTTGGCAACTGAATATGTAGTTGGAGATGATAATGGTTGGAAACTAAATTTCGACTACCAGAAATGGTCTGAGGGAAAACAGTTCATCGTCGGGGATAAACTCAGTATAATCCTGCAATTTTATTTCTCTTTTCACTTATTTTTTTTTT
>NW_019237821.1:19027-19780 GCF_002742605.1 Olea europaea var. sylvestris | reverse complement strand
AGAGAGAGAGAGAGAGAGAGAGAGAACCTCCTATTTTTCATGCTATGCTATAATTCTTTCTTTCTTTTATTTTTTGTCATTGTGAATTTTATTTTTATTTTTGAAATTTTCAGTAAAAAACATTTTTAATTGAATTATGATGACGTTAAATCAGTAAAAGAAAGTTATGTAATGTATTTTATGTTAGAAACTTTTCTAATATTAAATTTTAAATTAATTATTAAGACTTGTGATTCTATAATAAAATGTCAACTTTATTGAGAAGAGTAGTCCTATACTCTATATATTGGTCTTTTTATTCTTATTCAATGTTCTATTAATACCTTATCATGCTAGCACAAGATGGTGGCTCGTTTAAATATACTAATCTCAAGAACAAGTCTCATTTGATTTTTAATCGAATTGAATTGTTTACTTGAGTTTAATGAACTTTGACACCCATATTAACATTTGAGATTCCATTTTAAAAGATTAACATCTTTAAAAGGGGTATTCCAATACATTATAAGTTGGTTGTTGTTTTTCTACTAATTCGATGTGAAATTTGTCTCTTAACGCTAATTTAGTCTATTAATGAACTACGATCCTATTCACTATCAACGTTCTTTCTTTTTTCGAAGTTGTACGTTCATGATTTAGGAGGCCTATCAAACTGTATTTTTCTTTGAGAGGAAGAAGCTACAAGGTAAAAAATACATAGAGTTTTTTAATCTAAAATAGAGTCTGATTCTTTATTGATGAACGGATTTAGCT
>NW_019237821.1:7582-15169 GCF_002742605.1 Olea europaea var. sylvestris | reverse complement strand
AAAAACACTATCTCATTGTGAAACGACTCTTTGTAGCCTTTATGAATTGAATGATTAAGCCTGCAATGATATCTAAAAATCTGGTACCCTATGATCATCTGATTTCGGAGTCATTGGCCTAAACCTCATTACAATAATCATTTAGAAAGTTTAATGGAGAGAAGACTGTACATAAGATAAGAAAAATAATAATTATATATTTACTTACTATATGCCTTGATTAAATCCCAAAAACTTATTTAAAAAAATTAAATCTTTGAAAAGGGATTATTAGTTTAATTGAGTTTTGGAGGTTGAAGCAATCAAAATTTGAAGAATCCTTATTTGTTGAAGTATTAATTAGTGAGATTCATCTAAACTAGAGAGAGTGAGGAGTTAGTTTAAAGTTTCAGCCTTAGATCACACACTAAAAAAAAAAAATTAAAAAATAATAAGTTTGGGAGTGTGAATCTTACGAGTAATGAAAATAAAAAAAAAATTGACCATTGAGGGTTGAGAATTGAAAAAACTCATGAATTTATAATATTTTGCTTAATTCTTCACACACACATATATCAGTTTCACATTAGAAAAGTAAATATTAATTTTGGTAATATAACCTTAAAGTTGTTTTTAGATTTAATACAATGATTTCAATCCTGAGATAAAAATGTAGGTTATCTAATCAAATTTTTTTTGCACGTTTTGTGTGTATTAAATTAGGTTATGATTTTGTTTGAGGACAAATAAATTTCAAATTTGATGTGTTTGTAAGTATTGTAAAAGTAAAGTTTATTAGGGTTTAGAGGTGAATGACAATTACACCCCTGCAGCCCTAGAAATAATTACTGTTGTATCCCTTAATTTATCATATAAATACAGGGCTTTGGTTTTTAATAAAATACACACAAGTCTATTGACTTCTCTCTGTTCTCTTCTCTTTTGTTCACTTTTATAACACGTTATCAGCACGATAACTTAATTTTTCAAAATTTAATGAAGGTAATAATTTTTATAGGCATGAATATTTATTACGTGTACTAAAATTAATTTGGTAGCATGTGAAATATTTCAATTTACATACACATCATAATGAAGTTGCTTGTTCTTTTTTACTTTTCATCTGCATGCATATTAATTATAATTCACATTTGTATATATAATCTGAACACATATTAATTCATGTTTTTTTATTCATACACAATTATTTTTCCACATATTATTCAGTATTAATTCTGTCTTTTGAATCTTTTACATATTAATTCTATCTTTAATTTCTAGATATGTGAAATTCACATGCATGTTTAGTATATTTTGCATGTCGGTAAAAGACTTAGCTAATAAGTGATTTAGCCAATTTTGTTAACTTCTATGTATGGAAATTCTTTTTCCTAATACATGTTTGGTAATCAATTTTAAAATATAAATTCATATATTATCTATTTGGTAATTAATTTTTACATCATATCATGTTTGTATGGTAATTAAATATTCTTTTCACGTGCATGCTTGGAAGATTTTTTTCTTTACTTATACATTTTTTATGATTGATTGTTTTGAAGAAAATTTTTAGTGTTTATCCCTGAAGGAAAACATGTAACTTATGTTATTGACTACTTGATTAATCATTATATTATGTTTAATCATATTTTTCAAAACTAATTGTATTTTCTTTATTGTGTAGTTAATCAAATGGCAAACATCACGAAATTTGAGTTTGCTGCATTTGACATCTATGGCAAAAACTATTTATCATGGGTACTCGATATCCATCTTATCTCAAAAGTTTTGTGAGAGACAATAAAAGAAGGAAACAAAAAATCCCTGCAGGATCGTGCAAAAGCATTTATATTCTTTCGCCATCATCTTCATGATAGACTAAAAATTCAATATCTCACTAAAAATGATCCACAGGTTCTTTGTCAAAGGATTATAGACCTCCCCAAAACTTGCTATGAGTCAATGCACCTTCGTTTGCAAGACTTCAAAACTGTTAGTGAGTGCAATTCTGAATTATTCAGAATATATTCAAAATTGACATTGTGTGGAGAAAAAATTACTGATAAAGACATGTAGGAGGAAACTTTTTCCACCTTTTATGCCTCGAATGTGCTCCTATAGCAGTAATATCGCGAGGGTGTTTTCAAAAAGTACTCAAAACTTATATCTTGCCTGCTTGTTGCTGAACAAAATAATGACCTGCTGATGAAAAATCATGGGCTACGTCCAACTGGTTCTGTACCATTGGCTGAAGCAAATGCAATATCAAAACAAGGACGTGGACATGGACGTAGACTTGGACGTATAGTTGCTTTAGATGTGAAATGAAATGGCATTGTACACGTACCTGTCGTATAGTAAAATACCTTATGCATCTCTATCAAAATTCAATCAAGAGAAAGGAAAAGTGGAAACAAATTTTGCTGACTATGATGGTCCAATTGATGTGACCCATTTGAATGTCTCCAATTTCTTTGCTGATCCAAATAAAAATATTGACCATTTGATTGGAGGTGGTGTGATGGAAGATATAAATTAGATTTTTTTTTTATTTTTTTTTATGTTTCTAGTATTTCCCTTTATTTTAGAAATTCAGTTTGAAATATGTTTTTACTTTTCACAAAAAATTTGAACTTTATGATACATCGTTACTTTCACAGTATTCATTATGTTATCATTTAAAATTTAATTTCAATGTTTTTTAAATATATCTATTTTGTTATATTGATAGATTCATGATGGATGTCAAGACATCTGCTTGATTGATAGTGCAACTATACATACTATTTTCAAGACAAAAAATATTTTTTTGGATTTAACATTGAAAGAAAATAATTTCAATACAATATCAGGTGCATCAAGTACCGTTGAAGGCTTAGGAAGAGCTTATATTATTTTATCAAATAATACAAAATTATATATTGACGATACACTTTATTCTAGCAGATCTAGAAGAAATTTGTTTAGTTTTAAAGATATCCGCTTCAATGGGTATCATATTGAGATTATGCAAGAAAATAATACTAAATATCTTTGCATAACTTTTTTTGTATCTTATCAGAAGCAGATAAAAGAAAAATTTTATACACTCCCATCTAGCATGTATTATAAATTTATAAAAATGGTTGAATCAAATAATGTCATGAACCAGAAGTTCGTTGACCCAAAAAGCTTTATTCTTTGGCATGATCGACTTGGACATTCAGAAGCTATAATGATGCGTCGAATAATAAACAATTCACATGAACATCTTTTAAAGAACCATAAGATTCTTTTACCAAATGATTATCCATGTGTTGCTTGTTCGCAAGACAAGTTAGTCATTAGACCTTCAACTACAAAGATCAATATTGAATCTCCAACTTTCTTGGAAAGAATTCATGGAGACATATGTGAGCCAATACACCCACTATGTGGACCATTTTGTTATTTTATGCTATTAATTGATTTTACTATTGGATGGTCACATGTTTGCCTGCTTTCCACTAGGAATGTAGCCTTTGCTAGACTACTTGTTCAAATTATAAAATTAGGAGCACAATTTCTCAATTACTCAATTAAAAATATTCGTCTTGATAATGTTGGTGAATTTAGATCACAAGTATTCGATGATTATTGTATGTCAATCGAAATTGTAATTGAACATTCAGTTGCATATGTCTATACACAAAATAGTTTGGCAGAGTCATTTATTAAACGCCTACAACTTATTGCTAGATCATTACTTATGAAAACAAAACTCCCAACTTCTGATTGGGGTCATGTCATATTACATGCTGCATCATTGGTTCGTATTAGACCAATTGCCTATTATCAATATTCACATTTGCAACTGGCATTTGCTTATCAACTTGATATTTCTCACCTATGGGTCTTTGATTGTCCTGTCCAAGTCCCTATTTCACCCCCACAACGTACTAAAATAGGTCACCAACGAAGACTTGAGATTTATGTGAGTTTTGATTCACCATCAATTATTAGGTATCTTGAGCCTTTAACGGGTGACTTATTTACTGCACGTTTTGTAGATTGTCATTTTGATGAAATAACTTTCCTAACTTTGAGAGGGAAAAAACTACATCCTGAAAAATAAGGTAAAATTACTTGGTATGAAGTAACTCCATCTCATTTTGATCCCGCAGCAATCAATGTGAGCAAGAGATTGAAAAAATCATTCATTTGCAAAGAGTTTTGCAAATCAATTACCTGATATATTTGTTGACACAAGAAAAGTGACAATGTCACATGTTCCAGTAGAAAATATTTCAGCAAAAATTGATATTCTATAGGACAGTCTGCTGTAACAAATGAATATCAAATATGCCAAAAGAGTGGTCGACCAGTTGGTTTAAAAGACTCTGCAACTCGAAAAAGAAAAGTACATGAGAAAAATCGACCAAAAATTTCGGAAGAAGTCACATTAGAAAAGATTGATCAATCAGATATTGAAAATATGGTTCCTGAAGAACCACAAGTGTCCGAAAATAATGAGATTTCAATAAATTATATATTATCTCATAAATTATGGGAACGAAATAATATTGTTATAGACAATATTTTCGCATTTAATGTGGCTCTTGATATTATGCAAAATAAGGATCTTGACCCACAGTCGATTAAAGACTGTCAAAATAGAAATGATTGGCCAAAATGGAAAGAAGCAATACAGGCGAAATTGAATTCTTTGGAGAAACGAAAAGTGTTTGGACCTGTAGTTCGAACACCTGAAAATGTAATCCCTGTTGGATACAAATGAGTTTTTGTACAAAAGAGGAATGAAAATAATGAAATTATAAGGTACAAAGCCCGACTAGTAGTTCAAGGTTTATCACAAAGACCGGAAATTGATTATGAAGAAACATATTCTTCCATAATGAACACCATCACTTTTAGATTTTTAATTAGTTTAACTGTGTCACAAAAACTTGATATGCGCCTTATGGATGTAGTAACTGCGTATTTGTATGATTCACTTGATAGTGACATATATACGAAAGTCCCCGAAAGGCTTAAGGTGCCAGGAACAAATGATACATGCCCGAGAATCATGTTCTCAATTAAATTGCAAAGATCATTATATGGATTAAAACAACCCGGATGCATGTGATATAATCGCTTTAGGGAATATTTTTGAATGAGGGTTATACAAATGACGATGTCTGCCCATGTGTTTTCATAAAAAAAACAAATAGTGGATTTGCAATTGTGGTAGTTTATGTTGATTATGTAAATTTAATTGGAACTCCCAAAGAGTTCAACAAAACTGCTGATTATTTGAATAATGAATTTGAGATGAAAGATTTGGGAGAAACCAAATCTAGTCTTGGATTGCAGATTGAATATTTCGCACATGGATTATTTGTTCACCAATCTACGTATACATAAAAAGTTATAAAACGATTTTATATGGATGACGCACATCCATTGGCATCACCTATGGTTGTTCGATCACTTGATGTGAAAAAAGATTCATTTCGTCCACTTGAAGATGGAGAAAATGTTTTTGGTTCTGAAGTACCATATCTTAGTGTAAGTGGAGTATTAACTTATCTTGCAAATTGCACTCAACTCGACATAAATTTTTCTATAAATCTCCTTGCAAGATATAACTTTACACCAACTCAAAGACCTTTGAATAGTATTAAACATATTTTTCGTTACTTAAAAAGTACCATTGATTTGGGATTATTTTATTCTTAAAAGTCGGGATCTGTTTTAATGGGATATGCAGATGCAGGTTATCTATTTGACCCATATAAAGCTAAATCACAAATAGATTATGTATTTACACGTGGAGAATTGCTATATCATAGAGATCTGTGAAGCAATCATTGACAGCAATATCTTCAAATTATTCTGAAATTATTACAATCTATGAAGCAGATCGAGAATGTGTGTGGTTGAGAAACATGATCCATCATATCCAAGTATTATGCGGATTAACCTCAACAAAGGATAGTCCAACAATTTTGTATGAAGACAATGCAGGTTGTATTGCACAACTCAGAGGAGGCTATATCAAAGGTAACAAGACGAAGCACATTTCTCCAAAATCATACGCACGAACTTCAAAAGAATGACGTCATTGATATCTAATAAATTCGCTCAAGTGACAATGTGATCGATTTATTAACAAAAGCACTGCCAAGATCTACATTCAAAAAATTAGTTCACAAGATTGGAATGTGTCGACTCAAAGATTTTCAGTGATCAACATCAGGGGAAATAGCTGTACTCTTTTTCCTTCACTTAGATTTTGTCCCACTGAATTTTCCTAACAAGATTTTAATGAGGCGGCATTTATTTTTAGTATTCCAAAATAACTGTACTCTTTTTCCTTCGTTTTGATTTTTTCCTATTGGATTTTTATCAAACAAGGTTTTAACGAGACAGATATTTTGTAATGTGTCATTCAAGGAGAAGTGTTGTAAAAGGAAAGTTTATTAGAGTTTAGAAGTGAATGACAATTTAACCCTGCAGCCCTAGAAATAATTACTGTTGTATCCATAATTTTGTTTTATAAATACAGGACTTTGATTCTTAATAAAATACACACAAGTCTATTGACTTCTCTCTATGCTCTTCTCTTCTCTTTTCTTCACTTTTATAAAGTAATTGTATTTTATGCACTTATTTGAACTTAAAAATAGACATTTAATAATTTTTTGAGTAAATATAATATAATTTATTTTATATTTCATTTATTAGGTAAAACTCAGTGAATGGAAGTAGAATTGAAAGAAAGAAGCAAAACTGGCAAAAAAGAAAAAAAAGAAAAAAAAAGTAAGATCCAAAGTTTAGGGATTAAAATGTAAACACTCAAAAGTTATATCGGACCTAAAGATGAAGATTCGAGAATGATAAAAGTCAATTTGATGCAATTAGAAATAAAAAAAATGAGTGAAATATAACTAAATTATTTTCACAAGTCAATTTTCAACCGCACAAGAATATTCCATATTTTTAGCTAAAGATTTAGACTCACTGGCTTAGTAAACGTTCGAATTGGAAAAGAGATATTCTAGTAAAATTGTAGACCTTTGAGTTTTCTCTACAACCCAATTTGACTTGCTTCAATCGAATATCGAAAGAGAAAGTTATAATAGGAATATAAAAGAAGGTGCAATGCTGAATTTTTCCTGCGATGCCACTGTCATGGCACCGAGGCACCACCCAATATGTCTTTGCAGCACCACTACATGGTGCCTAGGCACTGCCTAAATGTATTTAGGGCATGTTTTTGGCCGATTTTGAAACCAATAAAATTCTAGATTATGGAAAAATGTGAAAGGGGATTATAAATACAAGAAATGAGACACTTAAGAGGAGTTTCACATATTGAGAGACATAGAACACAACTTGGAGAATTAGAAAGAAAAATCGAAGGAGAAAAATAAGAAATTAAGGGTTTGGAATCAAGATTTGGAATAAGAATGGGAACTTGGTGATGTACTTAATGCAGATATTTTGTTTTTCTTCCATTATTATGAGTAGCCAATACTTGCATTAGCGCAAACAATGTAATTTTTTGTCACCCTTTATTTCTTTTATTCAAGATTCTAATTCTTTAAAAGTTTATATGTTGATTTTATTTATGTATTTAATGTT
>NW_019237821.1:0-754 GCF_002742605.1 Olea europaea var. sylvestris | reverse complement strand
GCACTAGATCCAATCACTCATGTATCTAATACCATAAGCGTCCACATGACGATCATGTTTCTGTTGTGACAACGGCTTTGTTAATGGATTTGCAATATTGTCATCTGGAGGAATTCACTCTATCTTTACGTCATTTCTTTGTATAATCTCTCAGATGAGATGATATCGCCTTAGCACGTGTTTGGATCGTTGATGAGACCTCGGTTCCTTCGCTTGTGCGATGGCTCCATTGTTATCACATTACAAAGGTATGGGATCAACAATGCTCGGAATGACTCTCAATTCATTAATGAACTTCTTGATCCAGACAGCTTCCTTTGCTGCTTCAGAAGCAGCAATATACTCGGCTTCTGTTGTTGAATCAGTGGTTGTCTCATGTTTGGAACTTTTCCAACTAATCACTCCATTGTTAAGAGTAAACATATACCCCGATTGAGACTTGCTATCATCTTTGTTAGATTAAAAGCTAGCATCAGTATACCCATGAATCTTTAGTTCATTTCCTCCATAGATCAAGAACACATCTTTAATCCTTCTCAAGTACTTAAGAACGTTCTTAACCGCTATCCAGTGTTTCTCATCAGGGTTTGCTTGAAACCTGCTCATAACACTTAGAGCATATGAAACATCTGGTCTTGTATATAGCATCGCATACATGATAGATCCTATCGCGAAAGCATAAGGAATCTTATCCATGCGATTCCTTTCATCATGTGTTTTAGGACACATATCTTTTGAGAGGTAAATCCCATGT
>NW_019237820.1:0-1976 GCF_002742605.1 Olea europaea var. sylvestris | reverse complement strand
GAAATTGGACTGGGGAGACAGACCCGGGATCACGGGATTTTAGCCGAATTCCTTCGTTTGGGCCTCCGAATAATTAATTTCCGTATTAATTGTGTCAGGTTGACAAAGTACTAGACAAAAAATTCACAAAGCAAAACTGGACCAGGGGCAATTTTGTCATTTGTCGCGACGGTGACTGAATGGGCCAAAATTTGGTAGGAGGTTTGGAGACGGCCAGAGAAATTTGACTCGGGGCACAGACCTGGGATCACGGGATTTTAGCTAAATTCCTTCGTTTTGGCCTCCGAACGATTAATTTCCGTATTAATTATGTCAGGTTAAAGAAGTGCTAGACA
This sequence comes from Olea europaea var. sylvestris, assembly GCF_002742605.1. NCBI lineage: Eukaryota > Viridiplantae > Streptophyta > Magnoliopsida > Lamiales > Oleaceae > Olea > Olea europaea. The sequence continues at coordinate 1,641 of NW_019237820.1, read as the reverse complement.
GAAACTTAACAAAGAAAAACCGCACCAGGGGCAATTTTATCATTTGTCACGACGGTGTCGGATTAGGCCGAAATTTGGCTGGTTGAGGGTTAACGGCCCACGAAATTGGACTCGGGGCAGAGACCCGGGATCATGGGATTTTAATCAAATTCCTTCGTTTGGGCCTCCAAATAATTAATTTTCAAATTAATTATGTCAGGTTGAAGTAGTGCAGGACAGAAAATTAACAAAGAAAAATCGCACCGGGGCCATTTTTTTTTATCATTTTTCGCGACGGTGTCGGAATGGGCTGAAATTTGGCAAGTTGATTGGAAATTGCCCGTGAAATTGGACTCGGGGCACAGACCCCAGATTATGGGATTTTAGCCAAATTCCTTTGTTTGGGCCTCTGAATAATTAATTTCCGTACTAATTATGTCAGGTTGAAGAAGTGCTGGACAGAAAATTAACAAAGAAAAACTGCACCAGGGGCAATTTTGTCATTTGTCGCGACAGCGTCGGAATGGGCAGAAATTTGACAGGTTGATTGGAAACGGTGCACGAAATTGGACTGGAGGCACATACTTGGTATCACGAGATTTTAGCGAAATTCCTTCATTTGAGCCTCCGAATAATTAATTTTCGTATTAATTATGTCAGGTTAAAGAAGTGTTTAACAGAAAATTAAAAAAGAAAAATCGGACCAGGGGCAATTTTGTCATTTGTCATGACAGTGTTTGAATGCGCCGAAATTTGGCAGGTTGATTGGAAATGGCCTGTGAAATTGGACTCGAGGCACAGACCTAGGATCATGGGATTTTAGCTAAATTCGTTCGTTTGGGCCTTCGAATAATTAATTTCCTTTTTAATTATGTTAGGTTGAAGAAGTGCTCGTAAGAAAATTAACAAAGAAAAATCGCATCACGGGCAATTTTGTCATTTATCGTGACGGTGTCGGAATGGCCTGAAATTTGGCAGGTTGATTGGAAATGGCATGCGAAATTGGACTCGGGGCACAGACCCGGGATCACGAAATTTTAGCCAAATTCCTTCGTATGGGCCTCTGAATAATTAATTTTCGTATTAATTATGTCAGGTTAAGGATGTGTGGGACCGAAAATTAACAAAGAAAAATCGAACCAGGGGTAATTTTGTTATTTGTCACGACGATGTTGGAATGGGCCAAAATTTGGTATGTTGTTAGGAAACGGCCCGCGAAATTGGACTCGAGGCACAGACCCGGGATCTGGGCATTTTAGCCAAATTCCTTCATTTGGGCGTCCGAATAATTAATTTCTGTATTAATTATGTCGGGTTGAAAAAGTGCTGGACAGAAAATTAACAAAGAAAAACCGGACCAGGGGCAATTTTGTCATTTTTCGTGACGGGGTCGGAATGGGCCGAATTTTGGCAGGTTGATTGGAAACGGCCCGCGAAATTGGACTCGGGGCACAGACTCGGGATCACGAGATTTTAGCCAAATTCCTTCGTTTGGGCCTCAGAATAATTAATTTTCTTATTAATTATGTCAGGTTGAAGAAGTGTTGGACAGAAAATTAACAAAGGAAAATTGCACCAAGGGCAATTTTGTTATTTATCGTGACGGTGTCGGAATGGGCCGAAATTTGGCAGGTGGATAAAATTGGACTCGGGGCACAGACT
>NW_019237819.1:0-1976 GCF_002742605.1 Olea europaea var. sylvestris | reverse complement strand
AACCGCACCAGGAGCAATTTTGTCATTTGTCGCGACGGGGTCAGAATGGGCTAAAATTTGGCAGGTTGATGGGAAATGGCCCCCGAAATTGGACTTGCGGCACAGACTTGGGATCACGGGATTTTAGCCAAATTCCTTCGTTTGGACGTCCGATTAATTAATTTCCGCATTAATTATGTTAGGTTGAAGAAGTGCTGGAAGGAAAATTAACAAAGAAAAATCGGACCAGGGGCAATTTTTTATCATTTATCGCGACGGTATCAGAATGGGCAAAAATTTGGCTGGTTGATTGGAAACGGCCCGTGAAACTGGACTTGGGGCACAGACCCGTGATCACGAGATTTTACTTAAATTCCTTCGTTTGGACCTCTGAATAATTAATTTTCATATTAATTATGTCAAGTTGAAGAAGTGCAGGACAGAAAATTAACGAAGAAAAACCGCACCAAGAGAGATTTTATCGTTTGTCACGACGGTGTCGGAATGGGCCGAAATTTGGCAAGTTGATTGGAAACGGCCCACGATAATGGATTCGGGTCACAGACTCGGGATCACGCGATTTTAGCCAAATTCCTTCGTTTGGGCCTCTGAATAATTAATTTCCGCATTAATTATGTCAGTTGGAGAAGTGATGGATAGAAAATTAACAAAGCAAAATCGCACCAGGGGCAATTTTGTCATTTGTCGCGACGGTGTTGGAATGGGCCGAAATTTGGCTGGTTGATTGGAAATGGCCCGCGATATTGGACTCGGAGCACAGACCCGGGATCATGGGATTTAAGCCAAATTCCTTCATTTGGGCCTCCGAATAATTAATTTCCGTATTAATTATGTTAGGTTGTAGAAGTGTTGGACAGAAAATTAACAAAGAAGAACCATACCACGGGTAATTTTGTCATTTGTCGCGATGGTGTCAGAATGGGCTGAAATTTGGCAGGTTGTTGGAAAACGGCCCACGAAATTGGACTCGAGGCACAGACCTGGGATGACGGGATTTTAGCCAAATTCTTTCATTTGGGCGTCCAAATAATTAATTTCCACATTAATTATGTCAGGTAGAAGAAGTGTTGGACAGAAAATTAACAAAGAAAAGCCGGACTAGGGGCAATTTTATCATTTGTCGCGATGGTGTCAGAATGAGCCAAAATTTGGCTAGTTGATTGGAAACGGCCCGTGAAACTGGACTTGGGGCCCAAACCCGGGATCACGGGATTTTTGTTAAATTCCTTCATTTGGGCCTCCGAATAATTAATTTTCGTATTAATTGTGTCAGGTTGAAGACATGCAGGACAGAAAATTAACAAAGAAAAATTGTAGCAGGAGAGATTTTGTCATTTGTCGCGACGGTGTCAGAGAGATTTTAGCTAAATTCCATCGTTTGGGCCTCTGAATAATTAATTTCCACATTAATTATGTCAGGTTGGAGAAGTGATGGATAGAAAATTAACAAAGCAAAATCGCGCCAGGGGCAATTTTGTCATTTGTCGCGATGGTGTCGGAATGGGCCGAAATTTGGCAGGTTGATTGGAAACGGCCCGCGAAATTGGACTCGGAGCACAGACCCGAGATCACGGGATTTAAGCCAAATTCCTTCATTTGGGCATCCAAATAATAAATTTTCGCATTAATTATGTCAGGTTGGAGAAGTGATGGATAGAAAATTAACAAAGAAAAACCACACCGGGGGTAATTTTGTCATTTGGCACGACGGTGTCGGAATGGGCCGAAATTTGGCAGGTTGATTGAAAACGGTCCACGAAATTGGACTCGGGGCACAGACCTGGGATGACGGGATTTTAGCCAAATTCCTTCATTTGGGCATCCAAATAATAAATTTTCGCATTAATTATGTCAGGTTGAAGAAGTGCTAGACAGAAAATTAACAAAGAAAATCGGACTAGGGGCAATTTTATCATTTGTCGCGACGGTGTCAGAATGAGCCAAAATTTGGCTGGTTGATTGAAAACGGCCCGTGA
>NW_019237818.1:0-1976 GCF_002742605.1 Olea europaea var. sylvestris | reverse complement strand
AAGCCATATAACCCTTTTCCTCTTCACTGCTTGAGGAATCACTTTGTTCACTTGAGTTAGAATCATCATCAGTCAAGGACACAACTAATGCCTTGCTCCTTCCTTTCTTTAGATTTTTCTTAAAGTTAGGACATTCATTCCTAGTGTCCAAATCTCTGACACTCATGACACCTAACCATTTGAGATTTCTTACAAGGGTTCCTAGCAGTTGATTTATCATTCTTCTCTCTTTATAATTTACTAGGGGCTCCTCTCTTTTCTCTTGGTGCTATTTCTTACCCTTTAAGGCTTTCTGAAATTTCTTCACAAAGTAGGCAATCTCCTCATCTCTAAGAGTTTCCACCTTAGATGACTCAGACTCCTCTTCCCTAATAGTGTTCAAGGCTATGGACTTGTTTTTCCTCAGTTGTGAAATGGTGAGTTCATAGGTTTGAAGGGATCATACGAGTTCTTCTATCTTTACTGTGTCCCGGTCCTTGCTTTCTTCAATAGCTGTAACTTTAGGTCTAAATCTCTCGAGCAAGGACCTAAGAACCTTTCTCACAATTATGGACTTGGGAATCCTCTCACCAAGGTTGAAACTAGAGTTAACAATGTCATTCTATTTGGCATAGAACTCATCAAAAGACTCATCATCCTTCATTCTGATTTTTTCAAACCTTGAGGCCAGCATTTGCAACTTAGAATTTTTCACAGTTTTAGTTCCCTCATGCATTTTCTCTAGAATGTCCTATACCTCTTTAGCAGTTTTGCACATTAACACTCTCCTAAAATCTTCAGGAGACACACATAAATAATGCATTGAGACCTTTACTATTCTAGTTGCATTCAACCAATTCATCCTTAGTCCAAAGGGAAATGTCAGTTGGGGTTACAACACCCGACATAGTTGTGGAAGGAGGTCTCCAACCATTTTGTACACTCACCCAGACACGTTCATCTAGGGACTTAAGAAAAGCACGCATTCTAACGTTTTAATAGGCATAATTGCTTCCGTCAAAATATGAAGGCACAGACAGTGATTGACTCATCTAGACAAGTATGGGTCAGGACTCGAGATTTGGCTTTGATACCACTTGAAATATCTAGTTCGACCCAATCAACACCCAGAGGAGGGTGAATAGGTGTTTATGTGGAATTTTCCTTTTCAATCAATTAATAATTGCAACACGTCACAAATATTAATTTTTCCAGATCAGTTCACATGCTTTACTATCCTATATTTGAATACTGGTAATAAATTAATTGTAGAAAAGTAAATAACGCAATTGTTTGATGATGGAGAAACCCCAATGTGGGTAAAACTCCAGGCCCAAGCTAGTAGGAATCCACCATAAACGAAAATGCAACTTACAATCTGCCAGAATCAACCCACACTGGTTTTTCTGACCTCCTGACTGTAATTTCCTCAAAGCCTTCCTGGAATGTGTGATCCTACACCAACTCCCGACTCCTAGCCCTCTTGGATTGCGTGCTACACCAATTCCCGGCTCTTGATTTCGTCTATCTCCTGTGGATTAAAGAGAACCGCCTGTTCTCTAACGATCGGGACTCCAATCTCCTTCCTCGATCTCCAAGAATCAACAAAGGCTCTGGAAGGTTGTGTTGTGGTGTTTGATGAATGTTGATTTGATGTTTTTGGGTGATTGCGCGAATCAAATATGGGATTGAATGAGAGAATCAAAGTGTGGAGAGTTTTCTTCAATTTCAATCCTTGAGTGAACGTCTGAAAATCGGTGCAATTTTATTTATATGAAGTTTATTTGGACATTTGGGTTGGGTTAAAATGTCGAAAAAAGAAAAATAGGGTTTTATGGATAACACTGTCGCTTGAACGAAAAGCGAGCGATGACCTTTCTATTTTTGTCGCTCGAGCGACCACTTGGCGAGCAGCTAGCGAAACTTCAATGACACATCTTGCCCTACTTCATAGCTCGAACGCTAGCATACTTTGACAAAATTGCAACTTAGTCCCT
>NW_019237817.1:0-1976 GCF_002742605.1 Olea europaea var. sylvestris | reverse complement strand
AACGGACAACGTGTGCAAAAGTTACTCTCAATTCTTCTTACGCCGACTCTCAAGCGTTCCAAATATGTAAGTGCTCATTCTTTTAAAAAATGGCCGAAATCCATCATACGTCGCGACGAAGTGGTGAGTTCAATCCAAAACGGATGCTACATTTCCAAAAAGTACTTATGGGCCCAAAACGGACAACGTGTGCAAAAGTTACGCTCATTTCTTCTTATGCGGACTCTCCAAGCGTTCCAAATATGCAAGTACTCATTCTATCGAAAAATGGCCAAAATAACTCGCACGATACGACGAAGTTGTGAGTTGAATCCAAAATGGTCGCTACATTTCCAAAAAGTACTTTGGGCCCAAAACGGACAACGTGTGCAAAAGTTAAGCTCAATTCTTCTTACGCCGACTCTCCAAGCGTTCCAAATATGCAAGTGCTCATTCTATCAAAAAATGGCCGAAATAAATCATGCGACACGATGAAGTTGTGGGTTCAATCCAAAACGGCTGCTACATTTCCAAAAAGTACTTATGGGCCCAAAACGGACAACGTGTGCAAAAGTTACATTCAATTCTTCTTACGCCGACACTCCTAGCGTTCCAAATATGCAAGTGCTCATTCTATCGAAAAATGGCTGAAATACCACATAAGACACAACGAAGTTGTGAGTCCAATCCAAAACGGTCGCTACATTTTCAAAAAGTACTTATGGGCCCAAAACGGACGACGTGTGCAAAAGTTACGCTCAATTCTTCTTACGCCGACCCTCCAAGCGTTCCAAATATACAAGTGGTCATTCTTTTGAAAAATGGCCGAAATCCCTCATACGTCACGACGAAGTAGTGAGTTCAATCCAAAACGGCCGCTACATTTCCAAGAAGTACTTATGGGCCCAAAACAGACAACGTGTGCAAAAGTTATGCCCAATTCTTCTTACGCCGACTCTCCAATCGTTCCAAAGATGCAACTGCTCATTCTATCGAAAAATGGCTGAAATAACTCATACGACACGACGAAGTGGTGAGTTTAATCCAAAACGGCCACTACATTTTCAAAAAGTACTTATGGGCCCAAAACGGACAGCGTGTGCAAAAGTTACGCTCAATTCTTCTTACGCCGACTCTCCAAGCGTTCCAAATATGCAAGTGCTCACTCTTTCGAAAAATGGCCGAAATCCCTCATACGACACGACGAAGTGGTGAGTTTAATCCAAAACGGTCGCTACATTTCCAAAAAGTACTTATGGTCCCAAAACGGACACCGAGTGCAAAAGTTGCGCTCAATTCTTCGTACGTCGACAATCCGAGCGTTCCAAATATGCAAGTGCTCCTTCTTTCAAAAAATGGCCGAAATCCATCATACGTCACGACGAAGTGGTGAGTTCAATCCAAAACGGACGCTACATTTTCAAAAAGTACTTATGTGCCCAAAACGGACAGCGTGTGAAAAAGTTACGCTCAATTCTTCTTTTGCCGACTCTCCAAGCGTTCCAAACATTCAGGTGCACATTCTTTTGAAAAATGGCCAAAATCCTTCATACGTCACGATGAAGTTGTGAGTTCAATTCAAAACGCTCGCTACAGTTCCAAAAAGTAGTTATGGGCCCAAAACGGACAACGTGTACAAAAGTTACTCTCAATTCTTCTTACGCCGACTCTCAAGCGTTCCAAATATGCAAGTGCTCATTCTATCAAAAAATGGCCGAAATAAATCATACGACACGATGAAGTTGTGAGTTCAATCCAAAACGGCCGCTACATTTCCAAAAAGTACTTATGGGCCCAAAACAGACAACGTGTGCAAAAGTTACGCTAAATTCTTCTTACGCCGACACTCCTAGCGTTCCAAATATGCAAGTGCTCATTCTATCGAAAAATGGCTGAAATACCACAGAAGACACAACGAAGTTGTGAGTCCAATCCAAAACGGTCGCTACATTTCCAAAAAGTACTTATGGGCCCAAAACGGACAACGTGTGCAAAAG
>NW_019237816.1:20119-22095 GCF_002742605.1 Olea europaea var. sylvestris | reverse complement strand
ACTCCCGCACCCCCACAGTCCACACCATTAGCCTTTCATTATGGGCCTCTTCAAGTTTGACAATTAGTAAAAGGGTATCTATAGTTGTACTAAAATAAATAAGTATTTAGGCCAAAAAGTAAGCCCCTGTTTGGCCCTCATTTTCAAAAAATGAAAATGGGTGGAATAGTGTTTTTTCGAAAAATGAGTGGTTGAAAAAAAAAGTTTTTGATTTACGTGTAATATTATATTATGAAAGATTATGTGGTTGAAAATAAGAGAAAGAGAAATAGAATGTAATGTAATGGGAGCCAAAGGGGGGCTAAATGTGACTTCAATTGAGACGAAAGTAAAAGAATGACAAAAATATTATATATGTAAGAGTTACACAATCTTAAAACTGTAAATCAAAAATTAATGAAGTTGACGATTCTTAATTTATTAAAATAAAAGTATATTGTTTCCGCGTTAGTGAGGACAAAGATAGGGAGTATAGGACACGGTTTCCATTACCCCTTAAAAGGGTTTTGAATTTTGTTGGTTAATTTACATCGTGACAGTGAGACTTTTTGGATATTTTGAACCTCATGCCTAAAAATATCCTCAATTCGTGGTTCTACTTGCTTTCTCAAACCATGACGAAATGCATGACATTGGCAACTTTAATTTTATTTTTAAAATGTGGTCGAAAATTCCGTCAGTATTAGGAGGGATTTCTGATTAGTAAGAAATTAATAAGATATCTTAAATTGAATATATTTAAAAAGATAATAGAGATTAAAATTTTATTTATTGCACTAATCAATAATATCTAGTCCCTGTTTAGTTTTTTATCCTAAATATTAAATTTTTATTATATTTTGGTAAAAGTTGATAGAATTTGTAATTGGAAATGTTGATAAAAGTTGTGGATTTCATTAATTTGTGGTTAAAATTAATTGTCAACATTTTCGTTTAAATTTTTTTTATCAACTTTTCTAGTGAAACCAAATAAGGGCTTACTACATCAGACGCGTAAAAAGTAATTTAAAACAGTAAGTCAATGTGAATTCATAAGAAATGTCCCTAACAATCAATTAACATCAAGAAGGAACATCATTTGAGTAGTGCCCACCTCTCTCTTTATTCAATTAGTGTCCTTATCGCAGTGTGAACATAACATTCTTCAGATTCTTTGTCTCGAGTAAAACTCGATGTTTTTACCATTTTTTACCCAAAATTTTGAATTTAAAAATTACTAGTTTCGTATTTTTTAAGGATAAAGTAAACATGATAATGAACAAAAAACTTGTGTCTTCTGTTCAGTCCATATTTGTCAAAATGTATTTTTGATCCCTAGATGGAACTCAAACATCAACAAATTTCTACTTTCTCCCTTCTCACGTGCTCATTACTACACACTTGTACACACGTTAGAGGTGCAAGATAGCAGGTTCGAAGGGCAGAGGGGGTGGAGATCCACGATCATGTGCACTCAAAAACTGAAGTCATATATCAAAAATTAAATTGGATATAGGAGAAACGCGAAAGAAGGATGGGGCGGGAGCTAAATTTGAATTTCTGAAGTGATAATTGCAAATTTTCAATTATCTTCAAGTGACACAATGTGTGAGTATTTATAAACAAGAAAGATTGAGATGAGGTCTATTCTATTGGATACTTTACACATGTGGTATCATCTTAATAGCTCATGTGAAGCTAACTAGTGAGCATTTTTTCCCATAGCCGATGGAACCCGATATAGCCAATCGGTTCAATTCCGGTTCCCTTATTAAATGGAGTGACCGGTTTCGGTCCGATTCTTGGCATTGCATTAATAACCAATAGTGAATTCGGTTCGCCCTAGTTTCTCTTTTTATTGATATACTGCACAAGTGAAAAATGGGGTTGATGGTGGTTAGCTAAGAAGGGGGAGGGGAGCCTAAAATTTCACTATCTACACACTTCTTCTTCTGCTTTCTTTTACAGTAATATTTAATGAGTACATTTAAATCTAA
>NW_019237816.1:0-994 GCF_002742605.1 Olea europaea var. sylvestris | reverse complement strand
TTTTTTTTTTAATTTATATTTTATCTTTAATTTTTGTTTCCTTTGTTTTGTTTTTATATTTCTATTTTGCCTTTTTTAATATTGTTTCTTTGTTTATTTAAATTTTTTAAGTGCAAGATTGTATTTTTGACATCATATGCGAAGCCCCCACCTATTTATTTAACAAAATAAATGGACAGGATCAAACAGAAAACTCAAAGAATAATCGATTTGAATGCTCAAATTTTAAAAGTGGAACGATATAAATGATTTAAGTTACTTGAAGACTACGTTTAGGATACTTTGTGTCAATGATCCATTATCTGTTATAGCTATGCAAACTTTGTGATCGTCTTGGTGTGGATTGCAATTTTTTTTTTTTTTTTTAATTTCCCGATGGAGCAGTACCGAGCCTAAATCAGACATCACATGATATAGAAGGATGACTTATACAGTAAAAAGGATAATTTGTGGGTCATTAACCAGAGAATCTTTTCATTCACATTAATTACTAGATCTAAAACGGGATTAAAATAAAATATCTTCAGATCTTGTAGAGAAACAAAAGTGCAAAATCAATTTGGAAAAGCGAAACAGAAGAATCTTGTTACTCTTTTATGATTCCTTCAGGAGGAGGAAAATCTTGATGCTCTCTGTTGACAGCAAATCATATCATAGGCTATCCATCTTTATATGTATTGACTTATCTACCCTGACAAGTTTACCAGTTAAAAAAGCAGAAATTACAAGATCCACGCAGATTTATCTTTTCTTTTTCCCCTCTTTATAGTGTATCTCGACAAATTTTATAACAAGTCCAACTTGGGAAAGTGCTACATGTATATAATTGTCTATATAATAATGTTCATAATTACATGTGGTACTGGATCCAACATTTAATTCAAATCTCACACACGCACGTTAACAATCGGATGATTGCCACGTCATATTATGGACACCATTATATGCAATAATCATGTACAAACAAAATTTTCCATCAGACCTCTTCATTATT
>NW_019237815.1:0-1976 GCF_002742605.1 Olea europaea var. sylvestris | reverse complement strand
ACGGTTAAAAGCATATACGGTAAAGTGTCTGCAAATACGATAAGCTACATATACAATAAATTACCTGCAAATACGATAAACTGTATATACGTTAGGGGGCATATATGGTAGCTAGCTTACACGGTAAGCTGTAAATACGGTAAGCTGTCTGCAAATACGGTAAGGTACTTGCAAATACGGTAAGCTGCATATATGGTATACTCAAAATCAGTATCTAAACTACATATACGGTATGTGATAATCCGGTTTCATTAACACCACTATATTTTAACAAACTTAAAACAGATTCCTAAGGAAAAAATTGATTTTTTATATTGTTAATTTTCGAAAATAAGTTTTTTGTTTGACTTTTAGAAATGGCAACCAAACCGACTAACATGGATGTGACCCAAAATGTGTCTACTCCAAATCAGGTTGTGGGCTCTGTTGTAGCTCAAGGGCTAAGTTCTGTTATGGCTAAGACTGTGGCTAAATTGTCAAGTCATGTTGTGAGTCAAACTATGGCTTCAACGACTGGTCATATCATTAATGTTCCGATTAATCATGAAGAAAAATTGGAGAAATTCAATGGCTTGAATTTCAAAAGGTGGCAACAGAAAATGTTATTTTATCTGAACACTTTGAATCTTGTGATATTCTTTACTAAGACTGTTCCAAAGATATGTCGAGTGATCAAGGACGGTCGAAACGTTGTTTTTAGGTATAATGATATACATATCGTTATGTTCTCGAAGAAACAACAATGAGGTCGTCATCTAAAAAGGTCGTTGTCGATATTATATAAATCGAAACGAGTTAAAAGTCGTAAAATTTTAAATGAAACGACATATATATCGTTATGTACCAAATAGTGAAATAACGTAACGTCATCCATCTCGTTTAATTACAAACTTAACGAGTTCAAAATTGTTTCAGCTGAAATAATACCTACAACGACTTCGATATTGTTTCTTCACAATTTAAACGACGTTTATATCATTATGCCTAAAAACGCTGTTTCGACCGTCCACGGTCGCTCGACATACCTCCGAAATGTGTATGACAATCGAAAGAGTGTATAAAGTGGGCTGGTAGCTCTCGAATGGCCCTGAAAGTGCCAACTGAGATGCCATGTTTCTATCGAAACAACTCGAGTGTGAAAGACAACTATGAAATCACAAATGTTATCATAGCATCGTTCGAGTGAGATTGAACTGGCTCGATGACTTGTTTTTATTGTCATACGTAAGTTGGGACGTATGTCGGTGGCCGTGGATGGCAAAAATGTCATTTTTAAGCATAACGATACTAATGTCGTTTCAAATGTGAAGAAACAATACCGATGTCGTTGTAGTTATTATTTTAGCTGAAACGATTTCGACCTCGTCAGGTTTGTAATGAAACGAGATGGATGACGTTACGTTATTTCACTATTGGTACATAGCGAATTATATGTCGATTCTTTTAAAATTGTACGACTTCTAACTCCTTTCGGTTTATATAACATCTACGACGACCTCAAAGTCGTTTCTTCGACAATATAACACATTGTTATACCTAAAAATGACGTTTTGACCATCCTCGATCCCTTGACATACCTTCGAAATTTGTGACAATCGAAAGAGCATATCTAGTGGGCTGGTAGCTCTCGAATGGCCCGAAAGGGTCAACGGAGATGTCCTGTTTCTATCGAAACAACTCGAGTGTGAAAGACAACTATGGAATCACCAACGTTACCATAGCGTCGTTCAAGTGAGGTTGAATCGGCTCGATGACCTTTTTTTGTTTTGTCATACGTACGGTGGGATGTATGTTGGTGGTCGTGGATGGTCGAAATGTCATTTTTAAGCATAATGATACTAATGTCGTTTCAAGTGTGAAGAAACGATACCAGTGTCGTTATTATTTCAACTAAAACGATTTCGAACTCGGCAGGTTTGTAATGAAATGAGATGGATGTTATTTCAGGAACGATTAGATTAGAACGATATTAATGT
>NW_019237814.1:0-1976 GCF_002742605.1 Olea europaea var. sylvestris | reverse complement strand
GAGTGGTACTGCAGATCTAGGGATTTTCTATTCTAGGAGTTCCAATCTTGACTTGGCAGGATACTCCGACGCCGATTGGGCCGAAAATGCAGATGATAGGAAAAGTACGACCGGGGGTTGTTTTTACATGGGTAGCAATATCGTAGCTTGGCTAAGTAAGAAACAAAACTCAATATCCTTATCCACGGCAGAGGCCGAATACATAGCTGCAGGGAGTTGCTGTACTCAGCTCCTTTGGATGAAACAAATGCTTAGTGATTATGGGATTAGTCAAGGGACTATGACTATCTTTTGTGATAATACAAGTGCGATTAACATTTCTAAGAATCCCATTCAGCACTCTCGTACAAAACACATCGATATACGACATCATTTCATTCGAGAGCTGGTTGAATCACAAGTTGTTTTCCTCGACCATGTGTCTACTGAGAATCAATTGGCTGACCTACTTACAAAACCGCTAGATGGGTTGAGGTTCGAATCGCTTCGATCGGCTATAGGTGTTACTTCACCTATTTGATCATGTGTTCATACACATTCATACCTTCATCACATTGCATATGTGTTGCATGTTTGTGTGTTTGTTTAGTCTTAGTTTGCGAGTTTTGTTTGTGTGTTTCAATAAAAAAATAATAATAATAAAAAAAAATTTTGATTGGGGTTTTGATTTTGTGTGTGCCTTATATGCTTTGACTCTGACATGTGCATTTAGACTCGTACTCCTTTATTCATCATATGTACGACTCTAAGGTTCCATCTAAGTTTACTTTGTCTGTGGAGGTTTGGGTATATGGCTCGACATTCACCTTTGCACAGTGCACACCGTAGTCCTGTAAATGAGACTTGACCGCATGGGTGAGACTTGGGATGGTGGTCTACTATGATTGGGGTTGTGTGTCCATTTGACTTGATCTAGGACGAGTGTCACCTAATCATAATGTCTTTCCACACATTTATTGTATATTGTCGAACTTTTGCTATGTTTGGGGCCTATTTGATTCGAACTATTAAGCCCGAGGGGTTTTTAACCTGGTGCCCTAAGGTCGTCTGGCTTGGGAGTCACCGGCCCAACGTTCGCTACGAGGGTCATTTCTGTCGCCTAATGAGGATAGCATTGCACTTAAGTTCGCTTGTTTAAAAAAAAAAAAATGAGATCATTAAGTTAGGGGGAGTAAAAATGTGACATTTGTTTCATTTGATATAGGTCCTCGTGGTATTGGATTTGATTGTCACTTGGTCGACATACACCTTTGTTTGGTTAGCTTCACGTGTCCCTTCTCACTAATTTAAGGTTTGGAGTCTAGCTTGCATGGACTACGTGGCACTTTTCACGGTGTTGGTCTGTATACACTTGACTCCACGGGTATTTGATCTCTGTGTGGACTTATGTTCTGTCTATATGCTGAGTATCGGGTTTGTGACTTTATGTTTATGTTTGGACTCGATTGCATATTTTGTTACACATCGTTAAAATTTTGTTACTCAGGGCTATTTTCATAATTTTCAGAGTGTTATGCCTTATTTTAAAGAATTCAAAATTTTGGTGCTATTTTTGAAAGTTGCATTTTCGCTCGAGGATCGCTCCATACCTCGCTCGAGCTATAATAACAGATTCACTGTCGCTCGAGGCTCGCTTAAACCTCGCTCGAGCGACAGTGCAAGGTTTTGAACTATAACTTCATTTCTCGCGTTTCCAATTTGCAAATTCTCCAAGTTCTTCACAAATTTCACACAATCCTCTGAAATTTCTTCTGCTCATATTGTTAATTGGGTGTTCCGACGTTCTAACACATCATTTCAACATCAAAATTCCAATTTTTTAACTTCAATTGAGGTAAAATTTCCATGTTTTTTATGTTTTTTTTTGTTTTTTTTTTCTTTTACTCATCTCTCCCCATTTTGTTTGATTCATTGCTTCTATTACATGAGTTCATAGCCTCTAGCATGTTTAGCATCGTTGGATTGAAGTTTCTTGC
>NW_019237813.1:0-1976 GCF_002742605.1 Olea europaea var. sylvestris | reverse complement strand
GTCGCTACATTTCCAAAAAGTACTTATGGCCGAAAACGGACACCGTGTGCAAAAGTTACGCTCAATTCTTCGTACGCCGACTCCCCAAGCGTTCCAAGTATACAAGTACTCAATCTTTCGAAAAATTGTCGAAATACCTCGTACGTCACGACGAATTCGTGAGTTCAACCTAAAACGGTCGCTACATTTCTAAAAAGTACTTATGGGCCCGAAACCGACGCCGTCTGCAAAAGTTACTCTCAATTCTTCGAACACCGACAATCCAAGCGTTCCAAATATAAAAGTGCTCATTCGTTCGAAAAATGGCACAAATCCCTCATACGTCACGACGAAGTGGTGAGTTCAATCCAAAACGGTCGCTACATTTCCAAAAAGTACTTATGGGCCGAAAACGGACACCGTGTGCAAAAGTTACGCTCAATTCTTCGTACGCCGACTCTCCAAGCGTTCCAAGTATGCAAGTGCTCAATCTTTCGAAAAATTGTCGAAATACCTCGTACGTCACGACGAATTCGTGAGTTCAACCTAAAACGGTCGCTACATTTCTAAAAAGTACTTATGGGCCCGAAACCGATGCCGTTTGCAAAAGTTACGCTCAATTCTTCGAACACCGACAATCTTAGCGTTCCAAATATAAAAGTGCTCATTCGTTCGAAAAATGGCCGAAATCCCTCATACGTCACGACGAAGTTGTGCGTTCAATCCAAAACGGTCGCTACATTTCCAAAAAGTACTTATGGGCCCAAAACGGACACCGTCTGCAAAAGTTACGCTCAATTCTTCGTACGCCGACTCTCCAAGCGTTCCAAGTAGGCAAGTGCTCAATCTTTCAAAAAATTGTGGAAATACCTCGTCTAGCACGACGAATTCGTGAGTTCAACCTAAAACGGTCGCTACATTTCTAAAAAGTACTTATGGGCCCGAAACCGACGCCGTATGCAAAAGTTACGCTCAATTATTCGAACACCGACAATCCAAGCGTTCCAAATATAAAAGTGCTCATTCTTTTGAAAAATTGTCAAAATTCCTCGTACATAACGATGAATTCGTGAGTTCAATCCAAAACGGTCGCTACATTTCCAAAAAGTACTTATGGGCCGAAAACGGACACCGTGTGCAAAAGTTACGCTCAATTCTTCGAACGCCGACAATCGATGCCTTCCAAATATAAAAGTGCTCATTCTTTCGAAAAATTGTGGAAATACCTCGTCTATCACGATGAATTCGTGAGTTCAATCCAAAACGGTCGCTACATTTCGAAAAAGTACTTATGGGCCGAAAACGGACACCGTGTGCAGAAGTTACGCTCAATTCTTCGTACGCCGACTCTCCAAGCGTTCCAAATATGCAAGTGCTCATTCTTTTGAAAAATTGTCAAAATTCCTCGTACGTAACGATGAATTCGTGAGTTCAATCCAAAATGGTGGCTAGATTTCCAAAAAGTACTTATGGGCCGAAAACGGACACCGTGTGCAAAAGTTACGCTCAATTCTTCGTACGCCGACTATCTAAGCCATCCAAACATAAAATTGCACATTCTTTCAAAAAATGGCCGAAATCCCTCATACGCCACGACGAAGTGGTGAGTTCAATCTAAAACGGTCGCTACATTTCGAAAAAGTACTTATGGGCCGAAAACGGACACCGTGTACAAAAGTTACGCTCAATTCTTCGTACGCCGACAATCCAAGTGTTCCAAATATAAAAGTGCTCATTCGTTCGAAAAATGGCAGAAATCCCTCATACGCCACGACGAAGTAGTGAGTTCAATCCAAAACGGTCGCTACATTTCCAAAAAGTGCTTATGGGCCGAAAACAGACACCGTGTGCAAAAGTTACGCTCAATTCTTCGTACGCCGACTCTCCAAGCGATCAATATATAAAAGTGCTCAGTCGTTCGAAAAATGGCCGAAATCCCTTATACGTCACGACGAAGTGGTGAGTTCAATCCAAAACGGTCGCTACATTTCAAAAAA
>NW_019237812.1:0-1976 GCF_002742605.1 Olea europaea var. sylvestris | reverse complement strand
TTAATAGGGGCCAAATGGGGGATATATTTGTTGCAATCTTGGGTACTGTGAATTATTTCATGGGTTCTGTCTATTTTAGTTTACTGGTGCGAATTACATTTGTTTGACCATTTAGCAAGTTTGAGTAATTTGATTAAATATTCTTTCTGCTCAAATCAATCGACTGTTGGGGCATGTAATCTAGGATTCTTGGGTAAAGGAGGCTAATGGGATCCTACTTTTCATTCTGCCTAGATCCTTGGTGATTTCAACCCCAGTTTAAGTTTAGATTCATGGGTAAAGGAGGCTGATGTAATCATAAGGTTGAACAAGGAACTCATAATTTTTTATAATTAGAGAAAATGCATATTTGAATTGGAGGCATGCTGCTCTTTATTTCGTATAAATACTTAACACAACAGTGGCATCATGCATTTAGTTTGTTTGAAGTTTATTATATCTGGTATGCAGTATGGTCTTAACCTTTCAACTAGCGTTTGTTTAGCACAACTTATTTGAAAATCATTTTTTCCTCAAACTCATTGCAACTCCACGTACTCCCAATAAAATAATTTTGCACGTGGATTCATAACTCTACCATGCTTTTTAATGACACGTCTCAAGAAAGATATTTTTCAGTTCAAATAGTCTTTCCCAAACAAACACTATATAATATATAATGATGATTACTGTATATAGTTATTGCATCTATCTAAGTATTTTGAAATTTTCACGATAATGCTTAATACTGTAAAAGGATATTTCTGAAGCTTGTATTAATAGTTGGATGATAAAATTAGTAGCTTTGGGTTAGTTGAAGTGATTCGGAAGAATTATTAGATACTTTTAACTTATTGAACATAAGTGATTCGAGCACTAACTGGATAGGGTACATAGTATCAGCAGTTGCATGACACCTCGGTCAAGTCATTGACCAGTTAGATAAAAATTTTCAGTCACCAAATAGTCCTTTCCTCCTACTTATATATTGCTTGCTTCAATGGTTTTCTTCCTGGTCATCTCTTCTTATCACAATTGTCGTTGAGTGGTGGAACATGCTAGAAGAGTTGTCAAAATTCAGATGGTCTGTTATGGTTGGCAAGTAGCTAAGTTTCTTTGGATTTTGTAGTAGAGCTAGCACTGAACTCAACAGAATGGTGCTGGTCTCATATTTATTAGCAACAAGGCTTAGTTTCAATGCCATCGATTGCCCTTGAATACTGATTTTACTGCTAACTTGTGTATGCTATGAATGCTATTTAGGACCCGTGACAGTTACTCGTTTGTGGGATGCATCCCCATAATCATTGGCAGACATGACCTTGTAAATTTGTCTACCATATTCTTTTTGTCTATTCCAATTTGGACAGTTATGTGATCCTCATATGTTATCATGTGCTTTGAGGGAAAAAATATCACTAATTTGTAAATTGTTGGCTGCTTTGGACTGATTAAATTCGCCTCAAATTCAGAATTGAGATTATTTTTTGTTTTCTTATGTAGAAGTCGTGCTTTTTGCTGCGCTGAAGTTTGGCCTGTTAACTTTGCGAGACGAGCGGGGTTTGCCATAGTATTGTGTGGTGAAGTTGAAACTCTCAGGACTTGTTTTGTTCGGAGGCAATTGTTCCCGAGTGGCCTGAAGAGCCATATCGTTTTTTCTCACCTTATTTAATTCTTCTCGCGCAATTTACGATTCAACTGTATAAATGCATGGGGGTATATTGCGGTGTAATATTGGAACAATGTCGTTCTATCCTTAAATTGTATGATTCAGAGAATTCCCAGATATTAATGTATCCTAATTACCTTCAACTCTTATTGTTTGATCAATCACTTTTCCATGACAAATCTGATTATCGGTAGTTCATCTCTTCAGGGTCTTGTGAAAAATCCTAATTGGAATTGGAATATTCTAAAATCAAATCAGATTAAAATGTACATTTGATTAGAAATGAAATCGAAGACTCTTTGTTCGCTTACAACAGGGACTGAAATCA
>NW_019237811.1:0-1976 GCF_002742605.1 Olea europaea var. sylvestris | reverse complement strand
CGGACACCGTGTACAAAAGTTAAGCTCAATTCTTCGTACGCCGACTCTCCAAGCATTGCAAATATTCAAGTGCTCATTCTTTTAAAAAACGGCCAAAATCCCTCGTACGTGACGACGAAGTGGTGTGTTCAATCCAAAACGGTCGCTACATTTCCAAAAAGTACTTTTGGGCCCAAAACGGACACCGTGTGCAAAAATTACGCTCAATTCTTCGTATGCCGACTCTCCAAGCGTTCCAAATATACAACTGCTCATTCTTTCAAAAAGTGGCCAAAATTCCTCGTACGTCACGACGAAATGGTGAGTTCAATCCCGAACGGTCGCTACATTTCCAAAAAGTACTTATGGGCCCAAAACGGACACCGGGTGCAAAAGTTACGCTCAATTCTTCGTATGCCGACTCTCCAAGCGTTCCAAATATACAACTGCTCATTCTTTCAAAAAGTGGCCAAAATTCCTCGTACGTCACGACGAAGTAGTGAGTTCAATCCAAAACGGTCGCTAAATTTCCAAAAAGTACTTATGGGCCCAAAATGGACACCGTGTGCAAAAGTTACGCTCAATTCTTCGTCTGTCGACTCTCCACGCGTTCTAAATATGCAAGTGCTCATTCTTTCGAAAAGTGGCCAAAATTCCTCGTACGTCACGACGAAATGGTGAGTTCAATCCCGAACGGTCGCTACATTTCCAAAAAGTTCTTATGGGCCCAAAACGGACACCGGGTGCAAAAGTTACGCTCAATTCTTCGTCTGTCGACTCTCCACGCGTTCTAAATATGCAAGTGCTCATTCTTTCGAAAAGTGGCCAAAATTCCTCGTACGTCACGACGAAATGGTGAGTTCAATCCCGAACGGTCGCTACATTTCCAAAAAGTACTTAGGGACCCAAAACGGACACCGTGTGTAAAAGTTACGCTCAATTTTTCGTACGCCGACTCTCCAAGCATTGCAAATATTCAAGTGCTCATTCTTTTGAAAAATGGCCAAAATCCCTCGTACGTGACGACGAAGTGGTGAGTTCAATCCAAAACAGTCGCTACATTTTCGAAAAGTACTTATGGGCCCAAAATGAACACCGTATTCAAAAGTTAAGCTCAATTCTTCGTCCGTCGACTCTCTAAGCGTTCTAAATATACAAGTGCTCATTCTTTCGAAAAATGGCCAAAATCCCTCGTAGGTCACGACGAAGTGGTGAGTTCAGTCCAAAACTGTCGCTACATTTCCAAAAACTACTTATGGGCCCAAAACGGACACCGTGTACAAAAGTTACGCTCAATTCTTTGTCCGTCGACTCTCCAAGCGTTCTAAATATGCAAGTGCTCATTCTTTCGAAAAATGGAAAAAATACCTCGTAGGTCACAACGAAGTGGTGAGTTCAATCCAAAACTGTCCCTACATTTCCAAAAAGTACTTATGGGCCCAAAACGGACACCGTGTACAAAAGTTAAGCTCAATTCTTCGTACGCCGACTCTCCAAGCATTGCAAATATTCAAGTGCTCATTCTTTTGAAAAATGGGCAAAATCCCTCGTACTTGACGACGAAGTGGTGAGTTCAATCCAAAACGGTCGCTACATTTCCAAAAAGTACTTTTGGGCCCAAAACGGACACCGTGTGCAAAAGTTACGCTCAATTCTTCGTCCGCCGACTCTCCTACCGTTCTAAATATGCAAGTGCCCATTCTTTCGAAAAATGGCCAAAATCCCTCGTACGTCATGAAGAAGCGGTGAGTTCAATCCAAAACTGTCCCTACATTTCCAAAAAGTACTTATGGCCCCAAAACGGACACCGTGTGCAAAAGTTACGCTCAATTCTTCGTATGCCGACTCTCCAAGCGTTCCAAATATACAACTGCTCATTCTTTTGAAATGTGGCCAAAATCCCTCGTACGTCAGGAAGAAGTGGTGAGTTCAATCCAAAATGGTCGCTACATTTCCAAACAGTACTTATGGGCCCAAAACGGATACCGTCTGCAAAC
>NW_019237810.1:139243-139581 GCF_002742605.1 Olea europaea var. sylvestris | reverse complement strand
CTAAACTAGGGTTGCAACCCAATGTGGCTATATAGCATTACTCTAAAATTTCAAATAATGAGGTTAAATAATAACTTACTAAAAATGGATAACCTAATATTCAGGTTGTTCCGTCATTGTCGTGGGTCCTTCACTTTCATTAAATCGATGTGGATTGTCACGCGAAATAGCAATAGAGCTTCTCTAGACATTTGTAATTCGTGGTCTAATTAGACAACATCTTGCTTCGAACATTGGAGTTGCTAAGAGTAAAATTTGGGAAAAAGAAGAGATTGTATGGGAAATACTTCAGGAAGTTATGTTGGGGCATCCTGTATTGCTGATTAGAGCACCTACTC
>NW_019237810.1:126697-133533 GCF_002742605.1 Olea europaea var. sylvestris | reverse complement strand
ATTTTCAAATTGATTCCCCTACTTCAAAGTTTTACTTCAGTTGAAATAAATATCAGATGGTTTTCGTTTACTTCATGAGAGTGGCTTAAAATTCTCTTCGTAGCTTTAAAACTGGAAGTGGCGGGATTTCTAATAACGTGATGGTTTTTTTAGCTTTTTTAGGTAACAGGAAAATTTTAGCTACTTCCGAAAACCATAAAGTGTTGAAATTGATAGAAAGGCTGAATTTTCAAGTCAACTCCAAACCAAGAACCAGTTGTAAGGCTGAAAAGCCGTTCTTAAGAGGAAAGGCTACATATATTACTTATCGACACGCTAAATATGCTGCCATGCAAATACTACAACACACTTTGAAGGGATGCCTACTCTGTCAAATACTATTCAATAAGCTGGCCATGTAGAAAATGATCAAAACATAGAGATTAAAGTTTTCTATTGAGAGATGTAACAAAAGGAGTCATGTGACCTCAAAGGCAAATTGCTTCAGATATTCACAATCTCGAGCAGTAATAAACAACACAGTTGAAACAACTTCGGAATCATTATATGCATTAGTAACATCTACACCTTTTGTATTCAGCTTTTAATAGTTATTTCACNTTCAATGTTAAAAACTAACAAACCAAATTAATTGCTTGATGACGAACGTTAAAGAAAAACACTCCTTGGACCGTGAAAACGATATCTCTGATGTCATTATAAAGGTACTGCCTTATTACTAACAATCCGCTCATATACGTGCAAAATAGACTTTATCATATCTGGCATTTAGTATCATTTGATCCACGGGTAGTGCTTACAGGAAAATGGAACTATAAATTAATACGTATGCATTTCCTATAAAGCTAATATTTGCCACAGCTTAAAACCAGTGCTTGCTTTGAAGGGTTACAATGACAGCAATTAAAAGTGAAGGACTAAACAACACTCCCCTTAAGCAAAAGCTCTATCGAAGATTAATTATAATGGGACAAAATAAGTGTATCTTACACATCATAAGAACGTGTCGGTTAATCCTAGAACAGATTTCCACTGTTGCTTTCAAACAAAATACTGGAGTTGTAAACTTTATTGCAGTGTAAATAAAAGAAAAGGAAGAGGCATTGAAATTTTTTTGCATACGGTTGAATTAAAGCATGTGTGGCATGTATTTTTTCAATCACTTCTAGTCAAACCTACTTTTTATCAAATGGGACCAACATGTACTCATTTATTTTACCACTCGTTTCTATCTATTTATAATTTGAACAAATTATAATCACCTACCAAACATACGCTAAATGATCATAAAAAAAAATTGAAGATTAAAAAGAAGTGCAACAGACTACGTGTTTTAGTGCATTGGCTTAAAGAAACATGAGTGCTTCAACTAACAAGATAATAAGTTTCAATAGGTTTCCAATGTTTTGGTTCCACCAACCACTTCGTTCCAGTACTTCAAAATTAAGATTTGAACTGCACTTTGGAACCTATACAATAAAGGAAATCATACATACTCCTCAAGATGAATTTGATCCTCTTATTTCCATCCTAAACTATTGGTTTTCAGTCTATTGCAGTAAATGGGCTGACAAACATGTGAAGGGGAGATTAATATCGTTGCCATAGTCTCGTCATAGAGTAATCTAACAACACCTCATATGAGAAAATTTTGAAAATTGCACATTAAAGCAACTACTTTGAGAGCATTCAGATCATCAAAGCACATATCATAAGAATATAATTCAAATGCAACTCATGAATGGCCTAAAATGTCACAGATAAGGAATGTAAGATTCATTCTGAAGTACAATAAACATAAACATCAAGACTCAATATGATAAAAATTATCTAGACATCTCATGAATAGCCTAAAATGTCTCCAGCAATGCCAAAAACACATGATATCAATTAGAAGAGGAGATGAAACATAAATGGAAAAAGGATAGTAGAAATCAAGTGGTGCAAAAATTAGTCACATACCAATTCTAGGATCATTCAAAGCAGGAATGCTGTAAAACTTACCAAACTCGCTTCTTCCGGGCTTGGGAAGAGCAGTAAAAATTCCCTTGAAAGGATTTTCAGAAGCTGCTTGAATTGGAAAAATTCATTAAATCATAAACCACAGTAAAGCAATGAAAGATAACTGTGATTACATAATTATTGGGAGTATCATTTCAATGCGGGAGGGGAGGCTGGGAGAAACTTCAATAATCAAAATGCAACCTATCGCGACTGTCAAAATTGAACCAAACAAATATTAACATCAAATATCAATTGAAAATTCTAATTCTTTCACATAGATGAACGCAACACCATTCAATAAAATTCATTATGTGATAAACAAAATAAAGGAAGACAAACCAAAATGTCTACTAAAAAAAGAGACAGGAATGACAGGATTTAGGGCAGAAAGGGGAGAGTGTGGTGATCAACCTCTGATTCCTAATCGCCATTAATATGAAAATTGTATCACTTCCCTAGTGAAAAACAAAAATGAAAAAAAGAAGAATAGTATGTAAACCTCCAACACCCTCGCCGCAACTAGTAGCCCAACGTTGCCCGATATTGAAACATTCTCTGTATAGTAAAACACTTCCTTTGAGTCGATCTTATAGGGTCCAAACATATAGCTCTCAGAGTCCATCTGGGCAACAAAATTTTCCAATTAAAACGTCAATAAAATTTGCAATTACTGTATAACAACAATAGAATTTAAATAATTATACATAATCAAGATACAATATTAGTTAATTTTTTTCTGAAAAAACTTGCCTTGGGAGATGTCTGAGTGAAAGAAGAGGAGGCTCTGAGGCAAAACGAAACCGACTGAAGAATCCCCAGCTGCCGACAGGTTTACCAGTGGACCAACGCAAGCTTGCCATAGCTCTGGGTTTATGCCTTCTTCTGTTTGCCTGTGAAAATTCCCAAAGCAGTTGGAGGTTCTTAATTTTTTAAAAGAACATGAAAATCAAAAAGTATACTGAAAAAGACCAAAAAGTATGATAGAATCTACGATGTCTACAGGGATTTGTATGAAGAAATCAAGAAAATGAATATACATACAACATAAATACGAAGGGTTCGCCGGTTGTGTTCCGCCGCCAGTTGCCTTCATCCTTCTATCGATTCACCTGAGACTTCATCTAATTTTTACCTCAGCTTCCACTCGCCGTAGAAAAATCAAAGCTTCGATAAATAGCCAACAAATAAAAAACCCCTGAATTTGATTCTCAAAAGAACTAAGCAAAGAACCTTTTTTTCCTTCAAAACCTAAAAGGCAAATACTTTTGACATAGAACCCTAAAAAGAGAATTCCGGCGAAAAAATTGAATTTGCCCTAAAAATCTGATTAAAATGCGTATTGAATACCATATTTAAAAAAATAAGGGCCCAAAACAAAGCCCATTATAAAAAATTAAAAAATTAAAAATGCACGGAGCTGCATCTTCGTGACACGGAGCTGTTGCTCCGTGTGCGGAGCAGCTTGCACAGAGCAGCTCCGTGCGTATTCTGCACAGCATTAGCTCCATGCGTGCCGTGCGCGCACGGAGCTAGAGAGAAAAAAATAAAAATAATAAACAGGCTGCTTACAACAACCTAACAATAAACAAAATCTAACAAACATATACTCACAGAAATTAGAGAGAAAAACAAAAAAGGAAAATCTGACTGAGCATATATAATAATAAAAAAAAATTTCTCCAATGCTCCGTGCATGCATCATGCACTGCTACATGGAGCATTTTGCTCCGTCCATGCACGGAGCTAAAGAGCCATGTTTTTTTCCCCACCTAAAAAAATGTTGTTGTTGTTGTTGTTGTTATTATTATTATTATTACTACTTTTTTTTTTTTTGCTTTTTTTTAAAAAAAATGTTTTTATTCTCCCAGCTAGGTTTTCATTTATTAAAAAAAAATTACCGTCCTAAAACACAAATGGAAAATGAAATATACTAAAAAAAAAAAAGCGGAGATTTTAAAATTTAAAATGAAGTCGGAGAAGAGCACACACTTGGTATCTGACTAATTACTCTAGCGTCACTATTTCCATCAGTTGATTAGCCATCATCTGGAAGTTATTTTCGATTAAAATTAATATTACGCCCATATAAATATATTGATCAAATGAAAACTTAACAAAAATGAAGATTAATTCAAAAGAACAAAAAATTGAAAAAACATATTTGCATACAAATGAACTCAGAAAAAAGAAATGACGAGACTTAAGAATTGAAGAGAAGAATGGGTTGTGTGAGTTCTAGGTTACACCCATTTCTTAAAATCATTACCTTGAAGTAGGTAAATGAGGCGGCTAAAATTCTGATAAATGTCCAGAGAAAGTTTACAATTAGGGTAGAGAATGAGAGAAAAACTTTAATTCATGAATCAGGGTAGCACCGTGTAGAAGTCATGTATTCTAGGGTGAAATGGGTGATTGTGTTGGAGAAATGGAGGAGAAGTAAAGAGGTATGACGATAACGTGGAAAAATGGAGAAGGAAAGAGGTATGGCCGATGGTGTGGGAATATGGAGAAACGATGAAATGAAGAAAAAAAGAAGATGGCGTGAAATTGCGACACGTGTCGAGCAAAGTTTCGCTCTTTCATACATGTATGATAGGATAGGATATAAAAAAATTACCGTCCTAAAACACAAATGGAAAATGAAATATACTAAAAAAAAAAAAGCGGAGATTTTAAAATTTAAAATGAAGTCGGAGAAGAGCACACACTTGGTATCTGACTAATTACTCTAGCGTCACTATTTCCATCAGTTGATTAGCCATCATCTGGAAGTTATTTTCGATTAAAATTAATATTATGCCCATATAAATATATTAATCAAATGAAAACTTAACAAAAATGAAGATTAATTCAAAAGAACAAAAAATTGAAAAAACATATTTGCATACAAATGAACTCAGAAAAAAGAAATGACGAGACTTAAGAATTGAAGAGAAGAATGGGTTGTGTGAGTTCAAGGTTACACCCATTTCTTAAAATCATTACCTTGAAGTAGGTAAATGAGGCGGCTAAAATTCTGATAAATGTCCAGAGAATTAGGGTAGAGAATGAGAGAAAAACTTTAATTCATGAATCAGGGTAGCACCGTGTAGAAGTCATGTATTCTAGGGTGAAATGGGTGATTGTGTTGGAGAAATGGAGGAGAAGTAAAGAGGTATGACAATAACGTGGAAAAATGGAGAAGGAAAGAGGTATGGCCGATGGTGTGGGAATATGGAGAAACGATGAAATGAAGAAAAAAAAAAGAAGATGGCGTGAAATTGCGACACGTGTCGAAGAGCATAATTCATCTCTAATGGGCCTTTATATAGAACATAATGGCCCAACCTTCAGCATGCCATACTTGGTGCTCATAAGCACCATTAGATTCAACGACCATTGCTACAAGCTTGGCACGAGGATGTCAGCCTTTGTATGAAAAATAAAATCTGTGGAAGTAGTCAAGAGCAGTATGACATGTATTCCCACATATTTGACATATGGGGCCGATTTCCTACTGCATATTGTCCCTGATTCGGAATTGACGCTTGTGTATACTGCGGGACATTGGAGGAACCATCATTTCGAGTATTTGGTGTGGGCCAATTTGTTTGCAAGGAGGTCTCTTTTTTCTGTGAGAGACTATTCTTCTACTTATTAAAAATGAGTACAAAATGACAGTATTGGAGGACAAAACCTGCTACAGTTCTTTGATCAGCAAGAGCCTTAGCACTTTGCAATTTGAAGATAGTCATAAATGGTGCAACTACCTTGTGCAAGTGTTTGTAACTGATGCTTTATATGAGCCATCATTGACCGCAATTGGTTGGAAAATGGTAGAGACAATGATTGCCATCCTAGATAGTTAGGTCCTTCAAGCTTGAAGGAGGCAGGTAGAAGATAACGTAGGTTAAAGGATCCATTTGTGCCATTGCTTTCAAAGTTGAGGGGAGAGAAATTTGGCAAAGGAGCATAATTCATCTCTAATGGGCCTTTATATAGAACATAATGGCCCAACCTTCAGCATGCCATACTTGGTGCTCATAAGCACCGTTAGATTCAACGACCATTGCTGCAAGCTTGGCACGAGGATGTCAGCCTTGGTATGAAAAATAAAATCTGTGGAAGTAGTCAAGAGCAGTATGACATGTATTCCCACATATTTGACATATGGGGCCGATTTCCTACTGCATATTGTCCCTGATTCGGAATTGACGCTTGTGTATACTGCGGGACATTGGAGGAACCATCATTTCGAGTATTTGGTGTGGGCCAATTTGTTTGCAAGGAGGTCTCTTTTTTCTGTGAGAGACTATTCTTCTACTTATTAAAAATGAGTACAAAATGACAGTATTGGAGGACAAAACCTGCTACAATCCTTTGATCAGCAAGAGCCTTAGCACTTTGCAATTTGAAGATAGTCATAAATGGTGCAACTACCTTGTGCAAGTGTTTGTAACTAATGCTTTATATGAGCCATCATTGACCGCAATTGGTTGGAAAATGGTAGAGACGATGATTGCCATCCTAGATAGTTAGGTCCTTCAAGCTTGAAGGAGGCAGGTAGAAGATAACGTAGGTTAAAGGATCCATTTGTGCCATTGCTTTCAAAGTTGAGGGGAGAGAAATTTGTTTCAGGTGAGCCCATTTGTGGATTTATGAACCTTGAAAAAAAGTGCAAGTTTAATTTGGCTATGATACCATATAAAGAAAAAAATAAATGTGTTGAAAGTGCTAGGTTTGGATGTCAAAAGAATGATATATTAATAATGTATTTGTACTAAAACATTACAACCAACTGGAGTCTTAGAAAGAGAAGACGCTTTACAATTATCATATTGTCTAACATTGAG